>NC_143395.1:55015491-55315881 GCF_052110815.1 Crocodylus siamensis
ACTTACTCTTGGTAAATCCATGGTGGCCATTTTTGATCACTTTGTTCTCCTCTAGTTGCTTCATAATAGACTCCTTGATTTTTCCAGGTATTGAGGTCAGATTAATTCTGCAATTATGGACTGTAACAGGATGAAATTCCTAGATCCCCCCTTTTTACAGATGGGCACTAGAGTTGGCTTTTCCAGTCATAAAGGACCTCATCCAACCTCTGTCAGTTCTCAAAGAGAATAGCTAATGTCTCTGAAATTAATTCAGTCAATTCCTTCAATACACTAGGGTGTAGCCCATCCAGCCCTGCCAACTTGAAATCATCTAGCTTTTCTAAGTAATCCCTAAACTTTTCTGAAATTACTCTAAAGTAACTCCTTCGCTATCTTTGCTGCCAGCTACACTCATAGGGCACATCCAAAGGAGCAAGTATGTACAGGGATGCATGTTTCCCACAGGACAGATAGCAGCAGCATATATTTGTGCTGCTGCTATTTATGCCCAGTCATGTCCCTGCATGTGTGCAGAGTGACTGAGGTGGGGTAGGGGAAGCTGAGGCCAGCACCTGTGCTGCCTTTAGTCTACTTTCCTTACTCCCCCGCTTTAGTTCTTGGATTCTATTATTTCATGGTCACTAGTAGTTGCCGTCCACCTTCATATTCTCAACCAATTCCTATCTGTTTGTGAGCAGCATGTAAGAAAGAGCTCTTTATCTGTATCAGAAAGTTATCCCAAGTACAATCCAATAATTTGCTGGATTGCTTGTGCACTGCTTTGTTTCCCTCCCAGCAAATACCCCAATAATTGAAGCCCCCACTAAAAACCAGGTCCTCCAATTAAAAAGCTTTCATCAGGTTTTGTTAAAGAAAGCCTCAATCTACCTTCTGCTTCAGGTTTGGAGGCCTTTAGCAGGTGCCCACCATGACATTTCCCCTATTTCTCTCCCCTCTGACCTTTTCTCAGAGGCTTTCAACCAGCCAACCTTCCATTTTGTACTGGACCCCGAAATACGTGTATCTCCTCTATATATAGCGAAACACCTCCTCATTTTCTCACCTGCCTGTCATTCTTGAACAAATTAAACCAATCCTTGACCATACTCCAGTCATGTGGAGTCCAGTCCCACCATGTCTCTGTAATCCCAGTTACATAATAATTGATTGATTGTACTAGAGCCACTGATTCTTCCTTATGATTCTTGCATTACTATATAAATATTTCAGGTGTCTAATTCAGGTCTGTCCAACTAATGGCCCACAGACTACTTGTAGCCTCCTGAAGGGTTATCATGTAGCCTATGGGCTCCTGCCACTCTCCCCCTCCCAGTAACTCCTTCCACGGTGACTGGCAGGGGTAGCTGGAGTGCCCCAGTTCTCCACATGGCAAAGAGAGCCAGTGAGCCCATGAGTGTGGTTCGTAATCCCCACCCAAGTAGACTTTTTCTGGCTCACTCTGTTAATAA
The DNA here is from genome assembly GCF_052110815.1 of Crocodylus siamensis. Classification (NCBI taxonomy): domain Eukaryota; kingdom Metazoa; phylum Chordata; order Crocodylia; family Crocodylidae; genus Crocodylus; species Crocodylus siamensis. Next base: position 55,016,943 of record NC_143395.1, read on the forward strand.
TGAATGGACCCAAAATCCTTCATCTGAATTCTCACAGACTTGAGAGTAGAGATTGAAATTGTTTTGTTGATTTGACACATCCACATAACGAATTAATTTATGCACTGTTTCATGTATATGATAACTCTGTATGTGTATATGTCTGTGTACATATTAATATGCATCTCTATTGGGTACTAGAGTCCCCGTGGTTCAGTGGTAGAATCCTTGTCTGCCACACAGGAAACACTGGTTTGATTTCTAGATGCTTATGCAGTTACAGCCATGGAAGCACCAAATATCTGGACTCAGTCTGGCCTTTGGATTCTGTCCCAGTGGCCTAAAGGGGGGGTAGAAAGTCTGGGCTGCCTCCACTCCTCCAAACTCCTGGCTAGGCATATGCATTGAAGGTCTGGGTGACCTTTCACGCATGCGCCAGGATCTGGAAGGCTTGATGGTTGCCAAAAACAAAACCATTGGGTATCAAAATGTTAGGAGCCACATATTTTCTACAGGCCTAGTACAAGAATAATTGCAGAAGAGAGAAAGAGAATTCTCTAGTTGAATACATTTGAGGTTTGATTTTCAAAGCTGGAGAACCAGATTCACCAGTAGACTTTGCCAGTTTTGTACTGCCAGTATAGAGCAGCACTAAACAGCCAAACTGAGTTTATAGCTGTTGCATATCACTTGAGTGGTGCAAACTAGACAGAGTATATTGATAAAACTGACTCAGTGTCACATACATCAGAAATAACAGTTAGGTTTGATACAAAGAAGGAAATAGATATAAATATACCATCTTCCTAGTAATGACTACAATATGACCCTACCGAAAAGTAGACATGTTCCTAACATTTTTCTATAAATTTATTGACTGGCATAATGTTGAGAGTAAGAGGTTGTTTCTGCATTTGCATTTAAATAAGATGAAAGATCTATTAAAGCATAGTGTTACACATGAATATAAATTAGGTCAATTACTTCCTTAATTAATTTTTGTTAACAGAATAAATAAATCTGATAAACTTTTGGTTCAACTTTGAGTCAAGCAGCTAAGAGCCCTTAAAACACTTAGCACAGACAAACTTTCCTCTGTGACCTTTTCACTTATTAGCAATCTCACTTTTACCTTGTGTTTCCCCATCTGTTGTAATCACCTAAGCTCTTAGGAGCTCGAAGCCATCCTTTGTTTTAAACATATGGGCTATCTTCATGAAAGGCAGCTACAGATGGGCAGACAGTTAGGTAATTAGGTGCCTAAATCTGACCTTTAGGTGCCATTGGCATTCAGAAAACCCCCATTCATCTCCTGCCTGACTCTCAGTTTCCTGAAGTTCTGTCTTGCCTGCATTCCTCCCAGTGTATGTATACAAAGACCTCTAAGTCTTAACGGTATTATCTTGCTTAGCACCAAAGGCAAACTGGGTATTCTCCACTTATCTCACCTGAGGGGCTTGGTTCCTTTAGGAATACTCAGAACATGCCTTCACACAAAGGCAATCACAGGATAGGATTGTGCTGTTACCCTGAATAATCTAGTGATTATATAGGATTCATCAAGAGTCGCAATTTTAAATCTCAGTTCCACCTTCCTAGGAGGTTATCCAAGTCACCGCACTGATCTAGTGAAGCTATTTGCCGAAGATGCTTCTTTAATCTTTGGAGTAGGGACAGTAATTCACCAGTGCTTTAGATGGGTGCCTTAACCACCAGCGAATAGAATTACTCTGTACTAATGAACATTTACATTTTTTATAAAAAGAGAAACAGCATCCACTGGAAAGACTAAGAGGTACCCACCTAACTATCTGAAAAATAATTAGCATATCAGAAATGATTAACATGTCTTGAAAGGAGAATGTATGGTAACTAATCTGGTGCCATCTGTCATTTTAAGAGGGGGATCTTTCTTCCAATTTGCCAATACTGAGGATATTCACAGGAAAAAGACTTTCCTATAGAAATGATGGGTAGAAAATATTTCCTCAGTTATTCACACAGATGCTGGGTTAAATTGCCTGTGGCTGAACTCAAAACATGGAAGGCCCTGGTCAGATTATGTTTCAGATTACACTCTCCTCATTATGTGTAAATAGTTCTGCTTTGTGTATCCAGTGACTCCCCTTCTTCTATTGTAGGCTTTTCTCCATTCTCATTAATTTTGGTGTAGTAAGGCAGTAAAACAATTCCTTTTCCACAGCAATCCATACCTATTCGTGCCCAATCGTGATCTTTTTCCACTTGGTATTCTTTGCATGCCCTGCCAAATTCTTCTTGCAGTCCTTATATTTTAGTGTCATCTCATATCTCTATACTTGATACAACCTCAGAAACTGGAGCTGTGCAAAGTTTCAGTCATCAATTCGATTTGGAGACAATTCGGCCTAATTCAGAGGCTGGATCACTGAATCTGAATTGAATGGGAGACCCAAAAAACCCTCCAAATCGATTTGGAGCCTTAGAATCAATTCAGAAAGGATTCGGAAAAATATTCGGAGATTCAGTGATTTGGAAGGCAGTCTTGCAGGGAAACAGAAACTGAGAGAAGGAAGGGGGAGCAGGGTGGGTGGGGAAGACTGACATCTGTAGCTGGCTAGTGACTGATCTTTACCTGAGTTCCCTTCCCATCACAGTGCTCTGGTGAGGCATATAAGCCTCTGTCTGCAGCCTTTCTGTCCCTTTTGTGAGCTGTTTCTGCCTGAGCAAAAGAGAGGCAGGCATTTAGCTCAGAAACAGGTGGGTAGAGATTGAACTGGCACTGGGAAGGCCCCCTCTCACAGGCTACCATCCCTGCTGTTTTCATCCTGCTGTGCCTTAACACACACACAAAGCCACACATCACGAGTTTTGCTTTGAGCAGTTTGAGGTACAGTTTCCCAGAAACCCATGCACTTATCTCCTTGAAACTTGGCAGGGCTCATGCCCTCAGAAGGGGCTACCATCCTTGCTGTTATCATCCATATCTGCCAAAAAATTACAAAGTTATAGGTATTTATATGATTCCCCATTATAGTCTATGGCTGAATCACCAAATCTCTCCAAATCAGCACTGAATCTTCCGGAGCCAATTCAGCCAAATCGATTTGGGACAGTGATCCAAACCTCCAAATCAAATCACTGTCCTCTGAATAGGCTCAATGCAAACACCATGGTGTGGATATAGTCAAGAGAAACTCATCAGCCAAGGGGCAAAACAAGATTTTTAATGGTCAAATGTACTATCATGGTTCATAGGTATTGTATATTCTAGTAGGTGAATCACTATATATTTCTATATATAGCTGTAAAACTGTAAAGCATTTAAAGAGTATCATAGTAATAGACGATCATCTAATGTGACTATCTACAATCCTCCATATGTAACATGGAGAATTGTAATCAGCTGACCTCTCTTTGCCTAAAAGTATGGGATAATAATGTTCATGGGGATTAATATTACAGTAAAATCTCCCTTATCCAGCATTTAACTAACCAGAAATTCCATTAACTGGAATTTCCGGCTAGCCGGCCAGATGTGGGAGGGAGGTGGGAAGGGGTAGGGGAAAGCTTGCACGTGGCAGCCCCAGCTGCCACCCACCACCCTGCACTGTCACCACTCCATGTGCAGCTGCTGCCACACACCGCCTCCCCTGTTCCATGTGCAGCTGCCACACCCTCCCTCCCCACCCCCCGCTCCACATTAGCTGAAAACCCCTGCTGAGGATTTTCAGATAACTGGAATTTTTACATAACTGGCAATCCCTGGGGATGCCAGATAACAGAGATTTTACTGTACTGTACTATTACAGATTGAGTAAGACAACTGGCAACTCAGGCCATGGATAATTCATTCATTGGTATTGACAGGGTCAAAATCATCGTTTCCACTCACATGTGAGAATATGATTGTGATACAAATGGTGTAAGAAACTTTTTTTTTTAGTTTTGAATATTTTTTTTTAATGCAAACTGGTTAGTTTCATATCATTTCAGTGTAAAAGAATTAAAGGGGCAAATTTTAAAGATGAACCCTATTCATCCAAACATCCATAGGCCTCGTTAAACCTGCTAACAAACTTTGCTTGAGTTTCAGGTTTAAATTATGCAAGGGGCAAGGATTTTTAGGATGATATTTTCTATTGAACCAGCTGTATAGTAGGAAAAGAGTTAGAGAAGCTCTTGAATGCGAGTCATTTTTCATCAGGTCTGAAATTGAGACAAGGCTTGTTTTTCATGGCTTCAGATGAAATTGCAATCATTTCAGAGAGCTTCACCAGAAACTATTATATTTGATCCACAGTTCAAATTATGTGTCCTTTGGGATTTTGTTTCTTGGTTCAGGCCTGATATTATCAGCTACCTTTAGTATATTCTTTATTTGAATACTTTTGTGTATGTGATGAAATTGTGATAAAAATAATTATTCAAAACTAAAAAGAAAGATGTGATGAAATTGTGTAAGTTGTATATTATTTTAAAAGAATGATCCACAGATGTCTGAATTTTCAGAAGACAATTTAGAAAGTAGCCTTATGCTTGTTACAAAATAGCAGGTGACATCTAATTCAACCCAGACACTTAAGACTTGACGCTGAATTGTCTGACCTTGAACAACTGGCACTATGTGTGTACAGAGGCCCTCTAAAGCAGACCCAGTTGCACAGTTGAGACCTAATACTAGTTTCCTAAGGCATCACAAATTCAATAAAATACTTTAAACAACCATATAATTTTGGTGTTAGAGCATTTGGAGTCTTAAGTTTCAAATCACTGGAGAATATCATGTAGTCATAGCCAACAAAGGATAGCTTATCAGAGAAGGGTGATGTGAAGTGGTGTCTATCTCCCCCAAGTAATATCTATTTTGGAAGCATTAAATCGTACAAAATTTCTAGACATCCAAACCTTGTCATCAGTTTGGCAAGCAGACAGCACAGATGTGGCAGAAGGAATATTAAGGGCTAATTTTATAACATCAATCTGTTTGTCATCAGCATATAAATGAAATTTAAGCCCATGTTGACAGATCAGGTTATGTAGGAGAAGCATGTACAGATTAAAAATCAGGACGCTGAGAACAGAAGCCAGTGTGACACCTGCAAAAAAGATTTCATGGAACAGATCAAGCCACAGGATGTAGGCTGCTCTCCTTTGGGCAGAATGAAACAGAAACAAGAAATAACACAACAGCTCAAAACAACTCAAAAGCCATTTAAGGAGAATCAAGTGGCTACTTATGTCAAAAGCAACTATAATATCTAGGAGGTTAAGTGCAGAAAATTTACTTTGCAGCATTGTACAAGAGACCACTGACAAGTTTGAATGAAATAGACCTGGAACTGAGTTGTGGTCAGAAACCAGACTGGATAGAAACAAGCAATGTAAGCAATTTAGCTGTAAACTCAGAATTAAAGATGTCATGGAAGTTAAGATTAATTTCAAGGTCCTAGGTAGCTGTTTGCTGACATGAACCTGCAAATAACTATTTCTGGGCTAAGTACAGACAGTCAAAAAGCTTGAGGCTGAATCGACTCAGTCTTCACAGGTTATTCCAAACTGCTTAGATTGAACTGATAAACAAGTGAACAGACCATTCATTTTTGATTCCAGAAATTCAGCCACATGCCTGCAGTGGCCCAAGTCAGAAGCCAGGGGATGCTAGAGCATGCCTTCCTGCTTGGCTGAAGCACACAGCTTGGGCCAAAGCTAGCCCACCCACCCTGGGGAGGGGGGAAAGTGGGGGTCATTGTAGGGAAGGTGCAAAAAATCCTGGGATGCTGGGGGTTGTGAGTTAACTTAAACCTGATGGGGTTCTAGGACAGAAGTTCAATAAACTGATTTAACGTAACTTAAGTTAATTCTGATACTGCATCCATCTAGGTGTATCTTAAACTGGTTTTGGTCATTTTGAAAGTGGTTTATGCAAATAGAACTTCTGTCGTGTTACAGATTTGAACTGGTTTCTAATCACTTGTACCTTTTTATGTGTAATTTCTGTCCCCAGCCCTGATTAAGAAATTAATATGGCACATAATAAATGGAAATTAATTAGTCTCATGAAGCTAAAGCAGACTAGATGACGGGCATATGTAATATGTAGATATTTCCTCATTAGTGGAAGAGTCCAGAGACAGCTTGCCTACAATTTAAATTCGAGAAGCACTTTAGCATTTTTTGGTTATGAAAGGTAAACTATGTAAGCTATTACTAGAACTTATTAATAGCTAATAGATATTTTGAGGACTAGTGTATTTAAAAGATTGAAAACAAAAAATCTGGATACAAAAAAAGTATGGCGAAAGTATGCAATGCTGTTTTCAGCTGCAAGAGATAAGAAGGGATTTATTGCCTTAAATTTGCAAACAGAAATAAATGTCATTTTTTTACAAAAATGAGAGGTGATGCAGATATTTATCCAAGGTGTCAAACAGGACTCCTGAGTTACCTTGAATTTCTGCACTGAGGACAGAAAATTAAATTGGCACAGACAGAAACAAATGCATATCTTTAAGCATGAGCATTAATCTTTGTGGAAATTGGTACTATAATGGTCAATAAGTATCTAGTGCAAACATATTGATCACAGATAATAAAAGACTGATTATTGTGCCTTGGGGATGCTACAAATATGACTGTATAGCTGATTAGAAGATATCCATAGTATGTTAAATCAGACTGGAGCTATTCAAGTGTAATGCAAGTAATTCCATCCCATTTTTTAGTCCTAGAAAGTAAAATTTCATGGTTCATAATGTCAAATGTTGCAGTAAGCTCCAAGAGAATAAGGAGGAAAGGAAAACACTTGCACTGTTTGCCAGCAGACCATTTTATTTTCAAAAGTGCAGCCTTACTGCTATATGAGACCTTAAAGCCAGATTGAAAATATTTTTAGTTTTGTTCCAGAAGGGCAACAATTTGAATGGCAACTGCATGCTTAATAATATTAATAAAAATGGGGAGTTTAAAATTTACTTGTATTAAAAAAACAACTTATAGATTAAAGAAAAGCTTTATCAAAACTTGCCTAATTGCTTCAATCGTAAATGTACAATTACAGCCAGAGAGAGGGAGAATACGATATGTATCACTGAATAATTATTAAACTTATAAATGTAAAAAAAAATTTATCACTTCAATTTTACAGGTGATTAGCCCTTAATAAATACCCAGTGTTTTGTGTATACCAGGGGCAACAGTTTACAAAAGAACATTTTCCTTCAGGTTTCTTTTGTGTTTGTTTTTGCAAGTCAAATAACTTATATGCACAAACCTAATCTAGTGTTTCACTTTAGTTCTATTACTATTGCTTTGAATTGCTTGACTAGTCCTAAGGTCAGCACAGCTAGCCATAGGACATCACCTCCATGTAGAAAGATTCTCTTGTAGTGTGGAGTAAGTCTAGAAGCTTCTGTACCTTCCTTCTTTCATGTTGACTAGAGGAAAAGAGTCATGACCTATCAGCATGTCCCTGATCCACAGCCACTTGAGAGCTAGCATGATTTAGAGCAGCCTCGAGGACAGTCTGAGTCACCTGATAGGAGCAAACCGTCACCCAAATCTGGACTGATAGAGCAAAAATACCCCCACCTTTGCACTCTTCTAACCGGTGTAGTGTATCTATTAACCACCTGGGCCTTGGTGCTAATGTACAGTGATCAAACCTAGAGCTAGGTTCACTCTACTGAAGGAAACAAAAAAAAGGTTTTTCAGGACCATACCTTAAATCTCATGTCAATTTCTCTCATTCTTATTAGAAATGGGTGTCAACAGTGTACTTAATGGGCAGTATATGAAAGACGAAAGAAATATGAATAAGCCATAATGTGCATACATCTCTGGAGAGATAGTTTACTGTAGTTTTAAGAAAGTCTTAAATTTAATGTATGTTGTAAAGTATTACATCATACATTGCAAATTTATTTCCACATCTGAGTTACTTTTCAACATGGCCAGTTCCTTGAAAGACTCTTCTGCCATTGCTGAACAAAGCCAAGTTTTAAGTCTCTATCAAGGATTTTTTGTGATATAATTTATTGGACCAGCTGTATAGTAGGAAGAGCTGCTGGAGAAGGTGACCTCATGCCACCAGAAATTTGTCCAGCAGCTCTCCCAACTATACAGCTAGTCCAGTAAATGTTATAACAAAAAATCCTTGCCTCAAGAGCAGCAAATATCAACATGACTAAGTAAGAGTTGTGCTGTGTGGGACTGCAACAAGCATGGCAGGAGTGTAGTGAGGGAGGCATCAGAGCAATATGGCTTTGGGACATCTTAAAGTGCTGTTTTTAAAGGCAAGCCAGGGCTTCCACTGCTGATTTTCTTTGTACAGCTTCAAGAGATTGGACTACGCTGAAGAGCATGGCTCAGGACTCTGTGCTGCTTAATACATTCCCTACTGGTTTCATATTAGGCAGTTTGTTCTCTCATTGCAGTAGCAGCAATGCTGGCCACATGAAGGAGCGGGGAGAAGGGAGGAAGGGTGAAGTGTGGATCGGATCATCCACTAGAGCCACACTTGTGCTGGCTCCCAGGAGCCCTGTTTATGGCTCCACGCAACTTACTAGTTATGAGGCTAAAACTGGTTCCTGGTTCCTAGCTCCTAGTTCTGAATTTGCACTTCCAGCTCCTTTTAAAGTTTCTCTTTCCACAGTTACGAATTTGTTAGCAGTGAATGAGATGGTAAAGAATTCCAGGTTTCATCAAATATGTGCATTTGCTAATAAAAATGTAATATTAGATCAGAAAACTAAAACATTGTGCTAAATAAGGAAACTAGTTGGGCTGGGATTATGGGGCAAAATTTACCTTGGGTCACCCCAAACAATATATCTCTGCCATCAGGGGGCTTTCCAGAAGAATCCTGGGCAGGGTGCTAACTGACCCAAAGCTTGGTTTTCAAGTGACATGAAGCCAGATGCCAGCTCCCTAGGCCCATGTTCTCTGTATATCATACTGAATATGGAACCACTTGAAAAACTGAGTTTCAGGTTGGGCAGCATCCTTCTTTATGAGAGTTCCCTGATCACAGAGATGTCTCATTTCAATGACCCAAGACAGATAAGTCTACACTCCTGGAAAAAAGTCCCATTCTGCTGTCCTCCTCTTTCAAGGAAGAGAAATTTTGCCTACTGCAGATCGAAATGGGAAGTAGATAGGATGTTAGTAGAGCCCTGGATTGTGGTATAGTTAGTTGCCCAACTTGCCTTAATGCAGCCATGAAGAAGAGCAAAATAAGTAGGGCTGTTCATTAAAATATCCATAAATAGGAAGAAAACCTTGACAACAGTAGGAATGTGAACTTCTAAATGACTCCAGAGTCAAGCAAGCAAAGCCTCCAGCTGGACCATATGTGAGATAATAATCACCAACAACCAATCCATCACCATTCAAATCATCAGCATCCACAGAAATGACAAAACATTAAAAAAAAGTTGAAGAAAATTGGAGCTAGCTCATCAGTTTACAAGTGCATGATTTAGAGTTTGCTGTCATTAAATAGCACTAAAAAGCACTGCTGTCAAAGAAAAAAAATGTAAAGTTATGTATTAGAAATATAATGATAGAGACTAACACCTTCTCGAAGAATTCAGATCTGCAAAGGTAATATACACAAAACAAAAGCATTGAGCTGAGGATAATAAGATCACAAGAGCCTTAAGAAAAACTGTAGGAGGTGGGTAGTTTTAAATTCTCCATTAGAGACACAGATTAAAAATGAAGTGTTACAGTCTAACTTATTATAGTTTGATGAGTGTAGCTGCCAAATCATGACTAAACCCTGCACACACTGATAGAATAGATAGGTAATAGATAGAATGGCATGCTCAGAGGTTCAGTGTGATCAGTATAGTAATGATACCTAGGTCTGCATAATTATATTATCATCTCATATGGTGGCGAGGACTGCAAAGCAGATATAGATTTACATAGCAAACTTGGATATTGCTTGTGAGGTAGGAAAGGTATTTTAATTAAATCAGATCTAATGAATTAATTATTAGCCATTATTTGTCCATTAATCATTATAGTACCATAGCTATGCACATCTTAAACATCTTGCATGGCTTCTCTATCAATAAGTGGCATTTTTCTTCAAAACTGGATTGATAAGGTTCACACCAACTGCAGTGCTGAGGCTACAATCCCCAAGTGTCCCTAATGCCATGGCTGTACTATTTCTCCATCAATGCTGCAATGACCACACTGAGGATATAAACTAGATTCACTTAGGAGTGCACCAGAACCAATAATTAGATAGTGCAAAGAGGTCAGGGTCAGCCCCACAACCTGTATACAAACACATCCATTTATTACTGTGCTCAGGTTTTCTGTTATTGCGAGCCACTTACGTTGGCTGGGATTGCTAGTCTCCAGTGCAGCCCATTATGAATAGATAGGACTGATTTCTTCCGTGGTGGACCCAAGAAGGTGATATATAAGTGGTCTTAGTTGAATACAGGCGGGATTTTTTCCAGGGCCCACCACTCATAGAATAATAAAGAAGCAGAGCTGGAAAGGACCTCTAGAGGTCATCCAGTCCAACTCTCTGCCTGGGGCTTGATCATCCCTGTCCAAACCATTCTCTACAAGTCCATTGTCTAACCTCTTCATATTATGTGATCAACTCTGACACAAGCACAAGAAATAGCAATACCCTAACCTGCCACAGTAAAGCAAGGGGACCATAGTGACCAAGTCTTGCTACTGTAGAGATTGTTAAAAAATGCTTGAGAAATCCAAGAAAGATTGCTACATCCTCACACTACACAGTAAGGCAAACCCCCACAGTCTATACCAGTCTGACCATAAGATAAAATTATTTCCTGATCCCAAATATGGCAGTCAGTCTGACCCTCCCTGAGCAGATGGATAAGACCCTCTAGTCCAGAACCCCTGGGTTTAAGACCCAACAGGAGCAATGGCACACTCCAGTCAAAATCCCCAGTCTTGGTGGCAGCCAACACTCAAAGCCCCTGAATAAGGCTTTAAAAAACCATGACACGTAGCAGCAGGAGGAGGAAAAATTCCCTCCCAGCCCCATGTAACAGTCAGCAAAGACCATAAGCAGAAGAAATAGCCATCATAGAACACAAGCATAGCTATGCCTAGATCATCGCCAACCAATGCCTGTCCAGCTTCTTGTTAAGCATCTCCAGTGATGGAAGTTCCACAAGTTCCCTAGGTAGTCTATTCCACTACTTCACTGGTCTAACTGTGAAGAAGGTTTTTTTCCTGATATTCAATCTAAACCTACTTTGCTACAACTTAAAGTCATTGGTCCATGTCCTGCTCTCTTCAGCAAGAGGAAAAAGGTGTTTCCTCTCTTCTTTATGGCAACCCCTGAAGTAGTTGAAGACTGCTATCATGTTCCCTCTTTAGAGCCTTTTCTGAAAGCTGAACGTGCCTAACTCCAAAATGTGGAGTCCAAAATTGCACACAATACTTTAGATAAGCCCTAACCAGTGTGGAGTACAAGAAACACTACCGCCTCCCATGTCTTGCACCTAAAGCTTCTGTTGATGCATCCCAAAATAGTATTTGTCTTCTGTGCAGCTGCATCACATTGCAGACTCATATTGTGTTTGTGATGTACTAAGATTCCAAGATCCTTCTTCTTAGTGCTGCCATATAGCCAGGTGTCCCCTTTTTTTATTTGTATTTTTTACTTTTCTTTCTGAGTTGTAGCACCTTGCATTTGTCAGCAATGAACTTCATCCTGTTAACTTCAGCCCTGGTTTCCAATCTGTCAAGATCCCTCTGAATTGCTCTTCTGTGGCAGAATGGCCGGGGGGGAGGTAGGAAGATCAGCCACCAATTAGGACACGGTGTGGGGGAGCAGCCAAGCCCCGATGTGGATATGTGGGGGGTGGGGCAGGGTGGGGTCAGATAGAGCAACCTTTGTCCAGATGTGTGCGGGGAGCATCCCCAACCCCATCTGTACATGTGGGGGAACAAGAAGCAACCTGTAACAATCTGAATGCATGGGGGACAGGCCCAGCCTTGATGCTGCTGCATAGGCGATGGCCCAGGCAAAGCTGGATCAAGCCATGTGGAGCTTTCATCAATCCCTGCTGCCAAATTTTCTGATCTCTAGAGATCCATGCAGGCCAGATGACATGGCTCTGTGGACTGAATTTGGCCCATGGACCACGGGTTGAGCACCCCGGACATATAGTATTCAACAGCTATCACTGAAGTCAATAGGAGCTGTATGCTCAGATCAATGACAATAGGTGGACCATAAAACTTCCCAAGATTATAGCATATATCACATACAGGGCCGTATATCACTTAGAGGTGATATGGTCTGTCAGTTCTAAATAATATCATAGGGCACTCAGAACTACACAGTAGGTACCGAATCTATGCAGGATTAGATAAGCCATTTATAGGCCATTTTTAAATTTTGTTTTAGAAACTCATGAGTTAGATCTCTAACTCACTTGATTACTTAGTCTAGCAACCTAAGTTTAACTCTTTAGGGAAAAGAACTTGTTATTGTGGCCTGAGCCTTTTATTAATTCTGTTTTAAAATCCAGTTGGCTTTCATTATAATAAATAGGGGAACTTTTCATTTAAAATCAATTCTATGCAAGATTACTATGTCCCCTCTATGAAACAATGAAAGATAAAAATATTTCTCAAAACTATATTTTATTCTCATTGATTTGACTGTGATATGCTTTTAAACTTGGGTTTCTCAGGGTGTTAACTCATTAGTGTTATTGAATTGATACTAACCAAAAGAATTCTTTTACTTTGGATGAACTATTCTGATCTTATAAAATAATTTGGGCTTATTTAAAAATGCAGTGTGACCTTTAAAAAGCTTTAACTCCACCTCCTTTTTTTGTAAATCTTAATAATTCCACCACTCTGGTTTATGCTCTCATTAAAATATTACTTATGTGCTTAAAGTTAAGTAGGTATTTAAGGATCTTACTGAATTAGAGCCTAAATACATTATATACAAAGGGCCACATTTCCAAAGTTAGGCGAAGTGCCTGACCGTGCCATTTATATTCATAGACATGTACTGGGAACTTGACCCACAGCCTCTTTGATGTCATTTGAAAGACTTCCATTGACTCCCGTGATCTTTGGGTATGGCCCTGGACATCTGTGTCCACATCTTTACTTGTAGCTTCTATCCAGATCTAAGTGTCTATTTAAGAGCATATTTGTGTCTCCCAAAAGGCAAACACATCTTGATAAGGAAAATAAAATGATATCATGACCTGAACCCCATTGTTAGCTTTGAAAACTTCATACAGGAAATGAATTCTATACCTACGTAGAACTCATATGTATTCCATCTATAGGTGTGAGGCATAAAGAGATGTAGTCAGTCATGTTAGTCTGAAGTCAAGTAAAAATCAGGGTACAAACACAGAGAACAACATGCTTATCTCAGTTAAGATTGCAGACTGCTGAGAGAAGCCCAGTATCCAGAAGAAAAGTGGGTAGGGGTAAGAAGCTTCCCAACTACCTTATTGTATCACAGGAATTTTAAAGGTTGGGGCAAGAAAAGTGGATTCCCAGGAGCAAGGCAACAGAAGACAGCCATGTTATAGATGGTACTTGGGTTTACTGCATTCCATTGTCCAGTCAGGGCTGGAGGATAGTATCTAATCAGCTGTCACATTTCTTTTCCCATCCCAAACAGTGTAAATCTTTTCCTCTTCCTGCTCAATCCTCTTGTATTTTCATCTTTACCAGCAATCATGGCAGTAGTGGTAGAGAATGAGTTCTGTGCCCAGGATTTGTTGGGTCTGACTGGGCATGTCTACAGGTGCACTTCAGTGCACAGCAGCCTATTTTATTGCACATTAAAGTGTCACATCAAAAACTGTCCTGATATGCTAAAGTGCAGTAAAAATAGCTGCACTTTAAGCATCACTTAAAATGTGTGCTTTCACTACTGTGCATTAGGGCAACCTAATGCGCATTTATTTAGTACCTCACATTAGAGATACTAAATTTTATTCACAGTAGTAAAAGTACATTAATAAATGTGTAGATGCACCCACTGATTGTAGGAACTTTACCTTTTTAATCCAAATTGGCTGATGTTCAATGACATTTTTGCCTTCCTCACTGTATCATGGAGTCACCTTCGAGATATAGGGTTTAGAACTTCTGGGGCAGAAGAGAGGATTGAGGAACCCAGAAGTGAATTAAGTCCTAAGAAGTAACTTGATTTATACCAGTGGTGCCAACCTTTGCTGGCCTCTGGCTATCACTAATGAACAAGTAACACATCATGAGCAACAGCTGGTTCATTTCAGAGATGGATTTCTTTTTAAGAGATAAGTCAATGGCCTTTTCTGAAGAGGCGTTGCTTTTGATATTTGTCTGTCAGTCAAAGCTAGTCTCTAGCTTTGAAGTCTGTGTAATTTGCCACTTTTAAAATTAGTCTTGAATTAAGATGCCTGTTACCTTGAGCACAAGGGAGGAGGTGGAAAGAAATAGATCTTTTCTTAACATAAAATATTTTAAAATTGTAAAAGAGGGTGTGTCAAAAATGGTCTTGCTCTCTTATCTTAGAGAGTTGACACATAGGTTGACAAAAGTGTTTGAGTGATATGATCAAACAATGTTTTAATGATTTATAAATCTACTGAGATTCCTTAGAGGAGTTACAGAAATGAAAAATTAGGTGAGAAGAGGAGCAATTATATTGATAGTGAATATGGAATGAAATATAGCATGTGGCTGCAGCTTGATAGCATGACAATATACATGTACTAAGTTCATGAGCTTTTCACTTGGGAGAGACTGAAAAATTGGCTTTTTCAAAGAGAAACTTTGGTGATTTTCCAGCTGTGGGCCAGAATGACCTACCCTCGGTCAGAGAAAGGCGGGTGCTAGGACTCCACAGCACAAGGAAAACATCCTCAGCCAGGATTTTTCCCTTCAGCAGCATGGGGAGAATGCCCACAAAAGTAGGGGGACCATATGTCCGGGTCTGGCTGGAACAGTTCCAGATTTCAGAGGCCAGTCCCAGACAGCCAGTGAAAATTAAAACCACTGTCCCGAGTGCAGGGAGCAGGGCAGGGAGGCAGAGTGGCACAAGCTGTGAAATACGAAGTCCTAAAAGACAGCAAAATTGCCCTAAAATAAGTTAACTTGATTAGTAGGAGAATGACCATTAAAAAGGGGAGATGATTGCTAACCTGTATAGTAAAGAACAATGTGTCATTAATAGGCCATTGACTCCCTTAGCTTCCTGAATAGCAATACCAAAGCTGCACCACATTGGCCCTCCCCGCTTCTCCCTGCAGCAGCACTGCTGACTTGAGAGGCAGGAGTCTGGGGTGTCCCAGATTTCACATTGTTCCATATGGTCACCCTGTGCAGAAATGCCATCAAAGACCCACATCAGCAGGCCAGTTCCTCAGACCAGATTCAGCCTATGGACTGTAGCTTGCTAACCCCCATTATATATTGTTTCATGATTACATACAGCCATCTCCCTTCACTAATCCAAAAAATAGAAAGGGTCATTTAAAACAATTAGTACTCTAGCATATAAATTTTCTGTACATTCATGAAAACACAGCCAATCACTTTAAAAAGTGCAGAAATCACAAAATTTCTGAAAGCCCTCTGCCTTTATTAATATGATTTGTTATTTGTAGTTACAAACAAGTACTCACTGCACATGCATTTGCCACACGCATGTTGTCTAATGGATTCAGAGGACTTTCTCCAAATTGTAATGTAATGTGATCTTTGTACAGTTTTCACTGGGCCCCCTGCATGATGTAGAATAAGGAGCAGTGTGTTCCCCTCCCCCCGGGATTCCTGCTTCCTTTGCTGCCCCACATTGGGTCCTGACCTGGCCCATGCTTCACAACAAGGAATGGGTTAGTGCGGGACCTTGCATAGGTCAGCATGGATCCTGACACAGGGTGGCACAGGAACTAGGTAATCCCCAGCTTTCTGTACCTCCGTATGGGTTCCCAGGCTGACTCATGTCTCCACCTAGCATGGAAGTGAGAGATTTCCCAGCTCCTGCACCTGTCTCATCCCCTCCCATCCCACAAGGACCTGCAGTGACCTATGCCTCCATATGAGGCATAGGTCAGCGCGAGTCTCATGGAGGCCCAGGCCCCAGCATGGAGGCATACAGTGCCTAGGGTTCTCTGTTGGCTATAATAAAACAGCACCTTTTGTCATGCCACTGATGTCTATTTGCTCAACATTTGTGCCGCCATAAAAATTATTATGGTGGCACAAATTCAACATTGGGCAACATATGTTTCTTCACATACTTTCACAAGTGTAACTGGGAACATGAGTAGAACTCACCACCACCCTGCATTAGGTACATATAGTCCTAAAACAGTTTTAATTTCTGTAACCAGCCACATTATAGACCCTGATTCTTCAAACACTGACATGCATAAATAACAGGTTGCTCACATATATGAAATCACATACCTTAAGGTATGCATAATCAGAGCCTTAGGTCTAGTTCTAGCTTTCCTGGGTTTTTTATCAATTATGAAAAGAAGGTACTAGGTTTAAGAAGGCACATTTAATTTAAAGAAAAAGGAAGTACTAGGTATAATAATAGCTGATATGCTTTTCGTGTCAGTGCTTTGCGTGTCAATTATTGATTAAAGAACCAAATCAATTCCTTTTTAAACACAATTTAGCTATTGTTAAGGGGAAAATGTAGACTTCCTTATAAGTATATTGGATTTTCACCAGTCTGCACAAATACCTATTCACAAAGTCTCCCTTTTCTTTTTTTAAATCAGTTTGTCGTACGGAAGAGATCTGTCAGAAAAACAGACAGACTTAAACTATGCTGCTTTTTCTTATTCAACTCTGTTTTGATTGATAGAAGGCACAAGTCTTCAGCATTCAATTTTAGGTATAAGTGTCCCAGGAAGCAAGCAGAGAAAGGTTAAACTACCTGCCTTACCCCCAGTGGGCTGCTGCTCTTCTCTGTGCTAAGCCTGGCCTAGAGATAGGCAGCAGCAGTGGCCAGGCAGGCAGGTTAACCCTTCCCTTTCTGCTTTCTAGAGGCAGACAGTGTGGGCAGCCACAAGTGGGCAGGGGGACAGTGAGCAGGGATCTGGGGTGCTGAGAAGGGCAGTGGGAAAATTCAGGCCAGAGGCGGGTGCTGGGTGGGGTGTTTATGCTAAGGTGTAAGTGTACCATTGGCTGGATAACATGGATCAGAGATAATCCTGTCCTGGACTGATATAAAACTGAGCTGCCAACAAGTGCTTAAAACCAGTTTCCAGTGTGAATGTGTGAATAATCCAGGTGTTTAACGCTCCAAGTGTCACCTAAAATAATGTGTGACAGGGCCCTTACACTACCAAAAATCAGTTAGGCACTCTTCCTAAATCACTTCAGAGGTCTTGGAAGTCTTGTATACACTAAAACAAATTGTTGCACTTAGTACAACATCTGCTACAACAGTACATCTGCTAAGAATGTGAGTGCTAGTGTGTACATACTTTGGGTGGTTTTGCTATCACGTTTCAGCAAAATTGCCTGAGCCCTATCTACACACTAGTGCTTACACCATTGGATGTACCAGTGTAGCTATACCATTGCTGAATGAAGATGTTACGTAGGCACTAGTTTTTCTAATGCAGATATATCCCCAGCGGCTGTGCCACTTGAATGGTGTTGCATAGAGAGGAATCAAAAACTGTTTGGGAATGAGTTATCCTATCCATATAGAAAATATTACAGCACAGTCTTTACTGGGACCTGCTGATTCAGGCTGACAGCTTTATTGGGACTTCTTCCAAGAAATTGAGAGATTCAGCCTAATAACAGTGAATAGCAATGACTACTAATTAAGCAGGACAGTGTTAGCATGAATTCTGCTTAATGGGGATAAATTTATTGTGGCTATTGCCAAAAGTTTAAATAGGTGTTTAGTGGATGTGAAATTCTAATCTCTGCTTTCTTGTGATAGAGGCACCAAACAAATATTAAAGGGTATGTTTTTCTCAGTTATCCAATAAACAACACCAGGGGGTTCTCATGGTCTTGGCTAAGAGTACTGGGCTTCAAGGGACCTCCGTTAAAGTTGATTGTTTAGGAGGCACCAGGCTGAATAGTTCCACGCTACAGAATTAACTCGACAGCTGGACAAACTGATTTGTTTGTTTTTTTAAGAAGAGAAATTTAGAGGGGAACCAAATATACTTCATGCAGAATATGAGTATTAACAATCTTACATTGAGGTCCCCTCTACACATGGTAGTTATTGTGCAATTAACTGGTTAATTGCACAATTAACTGAGACCAGCTACACATGCAAAGTAGCTATCATGCTATAAAAAGCTCCAACCAGCTATAGAGCTGGACCTTGAAAATGTGTACTAACTTTATAGTAGTAGCTATCCAGCTTTAATTTACCCATGTATCAAGGAATACGTTCCAAGATAGCAATCTGCTGGCCCTCCAGCATCCCAGGGTGCATTGCTCCTGCTCCAGTGTAAACTTCTTAGAAAAAGGTAAAGGAGAAAACCTCTGCCCCAGCATAGATCTGAGTTAATTCCCCCCACCCAGCAGTGCCAAGCAGGAGAAACACTCTACCCTCACCCACCATTTGATCACAAAGCAGGTGATCAGAGACATCCCTGCTTTGCCAATCCTGAGTCCAGGCTCTCCTGAGTGGCAGCAAGAATGGAGGAGAGGAGGGAACCCCACAAACACAGGGAGCTGGGGACACCCTGCACAGCCATAACACATCCCAGATCTCCTGGGTAGTGTCAAACTGGGGAGATGAGGGGTGGTTCACCCATGCTTGCTGCCGCCTGGGAGCCCCCAGCTGTGCTATGGCTGAGCAGGGTATCCCCAGCTCCGTGTGCAGCTAGGATTCCCTCCCCTCCCATATTCTTGCTCAGGTTTGGCATAGCAGGGATGTCTCCGCTCACCTGCTTTGTGATCAAATGGTTGGTGGAGTCTTTCTCCTGCTTGGCTCTGCTGGGTAGGGGGAATTAACCCAGCTCCCTGTGCGTATAGGAGGAAGTGTAGGGAGGATTCCCTCCCCCCTGCAGCTTGCTTCATGGAGAGACCCCGGGAGTCCTGGGGATGTCTCTTAGTGGAGTCATCTAATTCTTTCAGTGGCGCTGCTGACCAGTTTTCACCCCTTCTGTTCAGCAGCAGCAATACAACCTCTTATTTCTTTTTTCCTCTTCCTGACAGCCTGTCCTATGCATGTATAGCCATGCACATAGCACCATGTCTTCAACATGCAAGAAAAAATATGCCACAATTAAAATAATGTCTAGAGCCACCCTTAGAAGTATGTTCCTATTTTACCTATATTGCAATAGAACCTTGAACACCCCAAATCAGAATGCCTCCGTAGGCTAGGTGCTATGCAAACAAATACAAGTAGTAAGTGCCTATTATAAATAGATTACAACTGGAAACCTTCTTTTTATCATTATCAAGTATATGTGAAATAATGGAACCTAGGGTATGGACAGGCATTTCTACTGGGGGGAACTGCTACTCTTCCGTTAGCAACTCGGAATGTACAGGCACTCATGGAGTTTCTCCTGCAGGAAACATTGTGATGCCTGGAGAAAGATCTTTCTTATTTCAACAAAGATCTCTCCTGTAGGATCAAATGCCTGTATGCTTCCCTGCTTGGCTTCTCCCAGAAACTGCAAGGAGCCCAGCCCAGGGAAATTGTCCACATGCCTTCCCAAACTGCAGGCATGCCAGTCTGGGAAACACATAGAGAGCATTTCCCAGCAACCCAACTCTTTCCAGAACAAGGAAGAGTTGAACTGCTACTGCTCCCTGTGGGGTCTCCAGATGGGGTCACCCTGATCTAGGGTAAACATAGCCACCCTTGCCACTCCACTGCTTCCAGGAACCAAGAGAAATGGAGCAGCAACTGCTCCCAGCACCTTCCTCAAGTTTTGAGAGGAGTCAAGTGGGAAGCATACAGGCATTCTTTCTTCAGGAGACTTTCTCCTGCAGAGGAGATCTT
The DNA here is from genome assembly GCF_052110815.1 of Crocodylus siamensis. Lineage (NCBI taxonomy): Eukaryota > Metazoa > Chordata > Crocodylia > Crocodylidae > Crocodylus > Crocodylus siamensis. The sequence goes on from NC_143395.1 coordinate 55,036,891, forward strand.
CTGTGTTGGAACAAGGAAGATTTTTCTCCTGGAATCAGCATATTTCCCATGGCAGAAACTGGATTAATGCCTGTACGCTGTCAATTTCTAGTAGTAAAAATGAATGCCTGTCAATGCCCATAGGGCGCAAAGTGGCATGCCCTTAACATCACTGTGTTTTTTACTGTGCATGCAAGCTTCAGATTTTTTTTAAACTCCATGAGATCTACATTGTTGATCATGAAAATGACCAATTACCAAGATTGTATATTGTGATTTGCAGTCATTTGTATATGCATAGTTTTGCAAATAAGACCATTAATCTCTTGTGCCTTGACTTCGTAGACACAGATTTTAAGGCCATTAAGGACGGACCATTATGATCATCTAGTGTTTTATACTATATAATACAGGCCATAGAATTTCACTATCTGTAAAATGTGGTTAATGATCCTTATTTATTTCAAAGCATGTTTTGAGACTTAATACATTAATATTTTGAGATTCTCAAAAGGAAATTACTATAGCTGAGATTAGGCAAAATGCAAATGTATATGGCTAGTTTTAAGCATATGAGTAAGGCCATTGAAGGCAAAGGAACTACTCACATTTTTAAACTTAAAGAGATACTTAAGTGTCAGACTGAATCAATATCTAGAAAAGTATTAAGTTTTTTTCCATTTAATCAGGTAAAAATGTTGTTTAAATTATCCTGTTTTATAGATAAGTGATGCCTTGGAGTTAGATTATCCAAGCTAAAGACAAGCCATGTTTGAGGAAAATCAGTTCAATGACATTTTTTTCAGTTTGCACTCCTTATAAAATAATATAATTATATATATATATAATTGCACAACTTATATTAATTATCATATAATAAATGGCCTAATTCAATCAGCACTGATAGAAATTTAAGTTCATTTTGATGGGAGATAGATTGGAACATTAAGGCACAAGTAAAAAGAAGTGAAAGTTGAGGTCTCAGTCTCTCTTCTTGGTTGCCTGATTTTGAGTTCTTGATTACTCTGTTTCTAAGTTATAGTAATGCTGTTTTTGCATGCATATATTTATTTATATACAAAATATACACACATGTACATATATACCCTGCACAAGAGTGTGTATGAATACATATTTATGTACTTTTGCATATGAATATGAAACATAAAATATAGTTATGTTAATAAGAATGTTTATTTAGAATAGTATAGAGATTGTAACGCATTTTATTGGTAATATTTTTGTAGCCTTACACTTGTAAAGCTAGCTCCTTACCAACTGACAGTAATGAGGACAAGTCATAAAAACTTCCCAGAATGACCCAGAACACTTTTCTATTTCAATAAAAAAGCTTCTCTATATGTTTTCTTTAAACATCATGACTTTAAGGTCTGATAGCTTGCAGCCCTCCATGATCAGAAGCAAATATTGTATTTCCAATTGGAAAAGTGGGAATCTTCCCTTTACAAGCTATTGCCTCTAGCCCTGCAGAACTGCAAGATATTGGACTTAAAAGCAGTGACCTTTTTAAGCATAGAAAAGATGGTATTGGTCCAGGCATAAAATTTGCCAGTTTTAGGGCTCAAGGAAGTGTAAAGAAAGTCCATACTTGCAGAGAAGAGAAGAAAATGTTTTTGAAAATATTATTTTTGTTCTTGTTGTTATTGTTATTATTGTTGTTATCTTTAAAGGCATGAAGCTATTGTTAGGATGAATCCCAGTGGAAATGATTGGTATTTATCCCATGGCCCAGCAATTTGACAGACAGATACCACCTTCATGTATGACGCACATAGATATAAAATATGTGTATATTTACATCTTGCTGCTCAGAAAACACCTATGAGGAACAATTACTTCCTGAGCTCCCACTATAGCAAACATGGGCAGTGCCCTAAAACTTCACAAGTTTATTGAAAAGACTCTACTCATGGGGAAAACACAGCCTCCAACATCCACTTAGGAAAGTAAAGATACATGCAGTTAGAAGAATCAAAGAGAATCAAATTTGGATTTTAAAACTGCTGAGTGGTAACATCCTAAAGTCAATTAAATAATTCCTATTCATTGCAATGTTAGTAAAGTTGGATTATCATTAAAGTGATTTTGAACCCTGCCCCACCTCCCCAGTTTAAAAAATTAAAGAATCAGGGGGCTCATCTACATGAGACTCTAAATACACCACAGACTAATTTACTTCACATTAGTGCATCATGACAAAAGCCATGCTAATTGGGCAGTAGAATTAGGCTACTGCACATTAGCATCACTAAAAGACCATGTACTGGTGCTACTGGGCAGTAGTGCTGGTTACTGTGCATTAAGTTAGTACCTGTAAGGTACTAAACTTAATGTGCAGCAAGAATGGCACATTAATGCACATATAGACGAGCCCAGGACATCCTTTACTCCCACTAGTTAATTGCTTCTGAGCATTGAAGTTCTATTCTGATTATGTATCTCCCCATGTACCAAGAAGTTTGATAATCATGGTATTATATAGTGGTAACACTCCCACTATAACCCTGCTGCTTTCTCATGTTACTCTCATCCTTCAAAGATCCTTGTGGTTTTAAATATAAATGGCTGCTGTACATAGGTTCAAAGATCACCAAACCAAGAAGGGATATAACAGAAATCAAACTTTTAAGTTCTACCTAATAGTTATTGCAAACTCCTGTCTGAAAGTAGTAAAGCTGAAAAATATTTCAGTAGCTTGATATGTTGGGCCATGTGGTTCAGGGCCAATGTTGTGCACATCTTCAAGGAGAGGAGAGAGGACCTGGGCAACTATAAGGCAATTAGCCTAACTTCTATCCCAGGGAAAAGCCTGGAAAAAATCGTTAAGGTGTCGATGTACAATAAGCTTGCAGAAGGTAGGATTCTGAATGACAGCCATGCCACCTGTCATTCAGAATCCTACTTTCTGCAAGCTTATCATCGCAGGCAGGTCTTGTTTTACCGATCTCATTTCTTTATACGACCAGGTAACTTGCCACCTAGATAAGAAAGAGGAGGTTGACATTGTATACCTAGACTTCCAAAAGCCCTTTGATCTGATATCCCATGATGTTCTCATGGGAAAATTGTAGGATTGTGGGCTTAACTGTTCAACAGTTAGGTGGGTAGGAAGCTGGCTGCGGGGTAGGACCCAGAGAGTTCTTATGAACTCTCTGTGTGATCCCGGCGTGAGGTGGCCAGTGGTGTCCCTCAGGGGTCCAGTGCTTTTCAACATCTTTATCAATGATTTAGATGTGGGGGTAAAGAACTCACTGGCTAAGTTTGGAGACAACACCAACTTATGTGTGATCATACTTGAAGACAGGCTGCAGATACAGGCAGACCTAGACAAACTGGCAAGTTGGGTGGATTGGAACTAGATGAAATTCAACATTGAGAAGTATAAAGTGCTCTATCTTGGGACAAATAATGCCCAACATATTTACTGGATTGGTGGCACCAGACTGACTAGCACCATGACTGAAAGAGACCTCCAGGTAATAATAGACCATAGCATGAATATGAGCCATCAGTGCGATGCTGTAGCCAGCAGGGCAAAAAATACTCTAGCATGCATCAACCAGTGCATCTCAAGCAAAACCAAGGAAGTTATTCTTCCACTTTACTCAGCACTGGTAAGACTGCAACTGGAGTATTGCATCCAGTTCTGGGCACCGAATTTCAACAAGGATGTGGAAAAGCTTGAGAGAGTCCAGAGGAGAGTCACCCATATGATCAGAGACTTGCAAGACAAGCCTTACGAGGAAAGGCTGAGGGATTTGGATCTCTAAGAAAGAGAAGGCTGAGAGGATAGTTGGTAGCAGCTTACTGCTACATCAGGGGATTACATCAAGAGCTCAGCGAACAACTGTTCACCAAGGCACCCTTGGGAAAAAACAGGAGTAATGGCCACAAATTACTGGAAGACCACTTTAGGCTTAACAGTAGGAAAAACTTCTTCACAGTTAGTGTCCAGATTGTGGAATAAACTCCCTACCCTGGAAATCTTTAAGAGAAGACTGGATGATCACCTCGCTGGGATCACCTGACCCCCACTGTCTTTCCTGCTAGTGCAGGGGGACTGGACCTGATGATCTTGTGAGGTCCCTTCTAGCCCCTTACAATCTATGAATCTATGACATATTCTATGGCATCCTTGAATTAAAAAAATAAATGTAAGCTTCCTTTGATACCTATTCAATACAAAGATGGCTGTTTACATTTAATTATTTATTTAGATATTATTTATCTATCTCAGGGATAAAAATATAGTGCCAGATTGTGATGTGAGTTACATTGATACAACTACAGTGAAGTCAATGGGCTTATGCAGCGCTCAGCGTCATGAAGTGGATTTGTGGCATTCCCTAAAATACTCTATAACACAGGCAATGAATATATTATGATCATCATTATGTAGTTTCTGGGAAATAGATTCTAACTAATAAGTTTTCTATTAAGTAATCCAAATATAATTCAACATAAGTTACCTAATAGAAATTAATTGTATTCTTTATTTTATTGCACAATTTGAAATATGAATTATGAGAACACAACAGAATGCAAATTACTCAAGCTATAAGAAGATACAGCAGTTTCCAGGAGTGCTACATCTCTCTGATGGGAAGGGCATGGCAGAGTTTGAATTTTTAACTGCAATGTGTTGCATCCATCGGGTACTTCACAGAGAAAAAGCCAGCTTGTGCTATGCCTTTCATCTCAATGAGAAAAGTTAGTTGCATACTGCAAATACTGCAGTTTCAACTGCCTCTTGTTATTACTTCTGTTGGTCAGATATATAACATTTATATGGTCTGAATAATTTGAAGTTACAAAAATATCAGCAATAGGATATCTGTGTGTATTAGCTATGCTTTCATTATAACCTAAAAAAACATAACTTCTAGAAGTTTATATTTTACCCCTGACTCTCAGACATAAATTCCTCATGCCTCATGTGTGATAAAGTGTTACATACTGTAAAAGTATTAATAATGTTGCTATTAATTAATGAAGAATAATTTTGGCCAGTCCTTCTGCAGCTCCACAATTAGAAAGCATTGTAATGCTCTCCTCTTCTACACCTACAGAAAGGATGTCCAGAATTACACCACCTGCATTCAATAAGCATCAGGGCTTCTACTGAGTTGCTTCCTCCAAGAACAACCCAGCGCAAGAGGCATGATAGAAAAAAAGAGCATATCTTTGCTTTGCTGAATCATATTTACAAAGTTATTTACAAAGATATGTTGCCTCAATCCTTCATCCCTCACCACAATTTTGATTTAGCAAATTAATCATATTTAGCCAGTGTTAGCTAAAGCTTGTTCACTGATGCATTTTTTAAGAGTAGACAAAGACTGAGGTGTATAACCATGCTTGTGTCAACCCAGAGGTTGCCGTCTTGGATTTTAAATGACTAGCAACACAAAGTTTTTAAACTTTGCTGCCATTTTCTAATGCAATGGGAGACAACTTTTCTGAAAGGCATGCCAAAAATTAGCCCTGCATCCTCATTGAGTGCCACCTTGATTTCTTTCCTCTCTTCCTTCTGCTGCTCTGCTTTGTGCTCCCTGCCCTGATCTACTGCTCTGCTTCCTGCTTCCTGTCCTATCTTCTGCTGTGCTACCTGTCCCTTCCCACACTCCCACATGCCACACACAGAGGTCTCCTGTGCCATTTGTGGCCTGAGTGATACACACTGGCCACCCCAGTCTAAGGTGCTAAGTGCTGCTGAAAAGTGTATCAGTAATGACTGTAATCACATTTTTTTCCAGAATCTGGACAGGGCCTTTAAGGGAGGTGGGCAATTACTTCTCTGTTCCACTGTGTCTATCTTCTGCTAACGTAGGCTCTATTATGGAACTGATGACTGTGGTGTTATAGCTTTCCAGCAACAACTCTAAGTGAATGTTTGAGAAAGCCCTAAAGGTGTCTACAGCCTCTGTTTCTTGTGCCAAGCAGATCTCTGGTTCTTAAGAGAACCTGTTACTAACTATGTATTTGTTTGGGTGTGTGATCATTGTTCTTTCTGTCCTCCATCAAAAATTGAAGCATGCTACATGCAAACAGATGCCTTATTGCATTGTTAGACTTGAGATTATGGACAGATAAAATGGGCCAATGAAATATATAGGTTTTTCCAGCCACTATTGTTCACACATTCCATTCATGTTATATGTGGCATGCAAGTTAGCACTGTCTCACACAGTTGTGTCAAACATGCAGCCAGCTTTGCTCAAAGTCAGCCACATCTTTTTTTTTAAATGTCAATTTCTAGCTTGTGTGACTGTGAAGATAACATTCCGTCTGTGAGCCAAGTGGGACCTGTATACTGTCATCTTCCAGAGTCTGCAAACAACCTGGAACAACATGTTTTAGATTCACACTGTGTGAATCTAATAAGGGTGTTAATTCTAAACCTAAGAATGGTTCTTTAATAACGACTTCTTTACCCCTCTGAACATACAGAAATTCATTCTAGACTCCTAACACATATTACCCATACAGCTTCTGCTCTAAAGAATCTCTCAATAAAGAATCAGGGCCTAGGTCTGCAGAGAGATTTCAGTGAGATAGACACCTAATGGCTACTTTAGGCACTTAAAGGCACATTGGAGACCTCAGAGTCCCAGATCAGTTTCCACCTAATTTTGAAGGCACACCCCATTGGCATGCCTAGAATGCCCTAAGGCCTGACAGTGTTTTTTCTCTTTCTCGCTGCTAAGTCCCAAGACTGCGATTCACAAGTTAGTTGTTCCCCAACATATCTTGACTGTGGAATGTTCTCATAGACCAATAGGCATTTTCAGAGCACACTTAAAGGTTCAGGTACCACACAAAACATGACAACTAGAAGTGATGATGCCTTCTTTTTATCCAATAGCTCAGACTACTCACTTGAGATATGAGAGACTTGGGTACAATCCCTCATCTGCCAAAGGGAATTTGCATTCAAACCACCTGGGAAAGTGCCTAACTACAAGGCTGGAGGTACTTCTGGGGTGGGGAAGGCACATTCATTTGCTCCTATTGAAGCAGTTCTACTTTGTGTAGCAGAATTAAATATTCATTAGGTGAGAAACACACATGCTTGCACATGACTGTACAGGCCATGTGCTTATAGAGCTAAGGGTCTCACCTTAAGTTAGAAGTGGGGAATCTTTATTTTTAATCCATGTTCCACTAAATATTTCATAATAAAAACCCAAATATTCAATGGAGTAGAGACTGGAACCTATGGGTCCTCTTCTTTCTGATGAGGGTCCTGACCACTAGGCTGGAGAGCCATGTGTATGTTTGACTTGTTGACTCCAAAATGGAACAACTTCAACAGTTGTCTTGAAATGAATGAATGAAAATGTCTTCCCCATCCCAGAATATCCTAAGAGGGCACTCACCCAGTATATTTGTCTTTGGATCTCCTCAGGCAAAGGACAAAACTGAATCTAGGTTTTCCAAATCTTGAGTGAGTATTCTAATAAACTGTTGGCTAGAATGATTGCTTCACCTCTGCCCATCTTTCAAAAGGAGGTATTGATCCCCTTCTAAGTGTCTTCAAGAAGCTACGTAGGCACCAAACTCCAGAAGAGGGCTCAGGGTTCTGAGTGGAGCAACTTTAGAGTCCCTGAAGTTTAGGCCTCCAGGTTCCTAAGAAGGATGAAGCTTAAGACATGTGTCTTTTCAGTATTTTCTATAGGTTTTAGGTGTCTCCCTTCTTTTGTAATTCCCTCTTTGAGGCTCTTCCCTTGCATTAATAGAGAGCCGTGGTGCCTACCTAAGGACTATAGATCACACAAGGTAGCTGGGCACCTACTAGCTAGGCATGGCAAAACACAAAGTCCTTTTGTGGATCTAGCCTTTCGCAGTGCAACTATAAAAAACAAAAATAGAAAACATGGTTTTCTGTCTTTTCCATTCACCTCTATTTCCATTCATCTCTATTCCTCTCCATGCTAATTATATTTGCCCTCAAAACTTTTCATAACAATATAACTCCTAGAGTTTTATTGTTAATCTTGTCATTTAGAAGAAAACATTAAAGAAAGCTTCTGCCCTGTTCCAATCTTCAGCAAACTTTCCATTTTTAACTTCCAAGAAGAAATTCTGACCTAATCTTTTGCATACTTTAGCAATACGCATTTTAACAAGGTGCCTTGGTGCTAAGGATATTTGTAAATAATGGTAAAATTTGACAGATTTCACAGGTTGATCATAGGGAAAATATCAAATTGCAAAATTTCCCTCAGCTCACCATAAATCTTTAAAATCATTTATACAGCCTGAACAAATGGTTACCAAAGATTATGCCTATTTTGTGATGAGAAAAAGCTAATAAAAATGATTTTCCTACCATGAACTTCATATTACTCTTCTACTGAATATCTTGTAATGCTCCCCTATAAAATTGACCTAATTAATCATACACGATTTCCATCACAGCTGAAATGCCACTAAACTCAACACTAAAACTATAAATCAGAGGAGATATAATATAGCAAGATCCTTTATACAAGTGTTTCAGTATTAGTCACGTAGAAGCCAAAGTATTTCATAATTGGGGTTAAATGAAGTGCCAGATCTCTCAGCATCAACACAGGGAGTACATGCTTACAGAATGCAGTGTGATCTCTCAGGAGTATTCGTCAGCATTGTGTTAATCATTATCAGGTATTTTAAACAATCTCCTTTGAACTGTCAACAAAGTTGACAAAACTGTATTGTTATGGAAAAAACAATCAGAGCAATAATGACCACAACTCACCCATCCCCAAATGTAGAAAACCTAAGAAAGAAGCAAATGAGCTCAAAAGTGCCTCTGGAATTTGTAGTAGAGATGGGCAAAAATTTCTAAACTATGTTTTAAGGAAAACCAGGGAAATTTTTTCACGTTTCCCTTGTTCTGACCACCCCTGGTTTCTACATTAACCTCTATCTCAAAAGAGTGGAGGCTGGTATGCTGAGGGAATAGAGCAGAAAGAGGTCTATCATCTCATCTTGTCCCAAGGATGTATAAAGAAAAGAAGCATGAATTCTCAGAAGTAGGGCTGGACCATCCTATATTGTTGTTCTGTTCCCTTCCTTGTTTACAGCAATCTCATAGCAGAAGGGACTAGAATTAATTCCTAAACAGCATCAGCACAGAATTTTTATTAACATCAGAAACAAATCAAATGCCAGAAATCAGTTTATAATCAGGATCAGGTTCCTAGATCTCTGTGAAGTCTTCACTGTGCTTGAGTTCCTACAGAGGAATTACTTAGCCTTGATAGAGAACTTGACACAAGAATCAGCAAAGCCTCTGTCAGCTTTGGCAAACTTACCTCACAAGTCTGGAACAACAAGCTGTCAACCCTGAACACAAAGGTGTCCATCTATCAAGTTTGTGTCCTCAGTACCCTCCTTTATGGCTATGAAAGCTGGGTCATGTAGTCTAAGCAGGAGCAGAGATTGAGCAGCTTCCACCTTCACTGTCTCAGAAAAATCCTTGGAGTCATTTGGAACAAACAGATCACCAACAATGAGATCCTTGAGAGGACTGGTCTACAGTCTAGGCAGACTACACTGGATGTTCACTGATTACCCAACATGTAACAGACCTTTCAAATCTTCCTTCATTGCTTACAGTAATGCCCAGGACCTTTAACTTTTCTATGTGAAAACATATTGACTCTAAGTCTCCATTTCCACACTGCCCTTTTCACTCCTGCTACTCAGTATCACTTCTATTCTGATTGCTTGCTGTCCACTCCGTGTAGTGGAGGTTTACCCAGCCCCTTGCCAATGCCTGTTGGAACTTTGACACTGCATCCAGCCACAAAGCTCCCTGATACGTTGTTTTTCCCTTACATGTTGTTTCAACTCATTACATCTAATGGGACATGAAACTGATCCCTCAAGAAGTCCAACCCCTACTCTGAAAGCTTTTATCCCTTTCTAAAGCTGACCTGCAGCTCACTATGATGAAGGGGTAATCAGTAAGAATTATGGGATTGCTTGCTGAGAATTGTACAGTCAGGAGTCAATGCTTACAGGTGAGGTACCTTCTTGAGCATGAAGCAAAATAGATGGGCTTATCAAAGACCCTGAAAACAGCAGACCCAAGGCAGGGCAACAGAATTCTTGCTGTCTTGCAAGTGGGTTGGCTGGGCCACCTGCCAACAACTACTTTAGGTGTTGCAATCAAGAACAATTAAAGTTGATAGCTCTTTTTACACTATTAAAAACATCAACATTTTCAGGGAGAAAGTTTCCTATTCTAGACTCATTTGCAAGTGACAAAACAGCTGAAACAGTTTGCAACTAGCACCCCAAAGAAAACCAACAGCTGTATATCTGGCCATATATGGAGTATTTTATCAATATGCATCTTATCTGTGGGAAGATTTTTCTCACTACACAAAGAAATGAAGTATTAGGTTAGAAACTTGACAGTATAATTTTATCTATCATTTGTTAACATTGTGGTGTTTCCACAACAACATCTCATAGGCACATCCAGCTAAAGAATAACAACTGCTGATTGTTCTGACAGAACTTGCAAATTTGAGACTTAAGAATCTAGTTATGTGGGAAATGGGTGGCCCCTGTAGGTCTTCATAAAAGAAGAGGGAACATTCCCCAAACTGCACTGAACTTGTGGAGACACCACCACCCATGTCCAAAGAAATCCTTTTCTAAGGAGAGAGGCTATCTTAGCTTTTTACTGATATTTAAGTTCCAAGTATGTGAACCTAGCTCAGATTCTAGTTTTAGCAAAGGCAGAAAAGTAGAGATAACGGAATCACTTAATTTTTTTCCTGGCAATAAGGCAGCTGGTATACTTTGGATATGGCCCAGGTTAAGTACAATCTGGTCACCCCAATTAAGGGAGAAGAATCTGGCCACATGGAGCGCATGCGTCAAGATTGTCTGCCAAAGGCTGTGCTCTGTGGCCAACTCAGTAACCACCCACAATGCAGAGGAAAGCCAAAGCTCCACTACAGCAACAAGGTCAACCAAGGTTTTAAGAAATTCAGCATTCCCACTGACATCTGGGAGAACCCTGCCCACATCTGCTGAGTCTAGAGAAGCCAGGTCAAACCTAATGCAGTCACCATAGGGAGCCACCAAAGAGCCCAGGCTGAGGCCCACAGGTGAGCCAGAAATAGAGTGCACTTCAACTTCCATCTGACAAGTGGATATGTAGCCACTGTGGGAAGGCTTGCCACTCACACATCAGGCTCTTCTCCCACATCACTGGCAAGCACCATTGACTGATTTCATTGAATTTCCTTTCATTTGTCAAGATATTGGACAGCCATGACTGATAGTGAGAAGATCAAGAAAAGAAGGAGATACAGGCAGAGGTATTAAAGGGAGTGAAATACTTCCAACCAAACTCCCCACTTCCACAGCTCTATTTTGGCTGCATCAAATCTGATTTCCGTTGTGTACTATACAGGAAGTAAAATCAAACATCATATTTTCTCTCAGGGTCTTCCTTGTGAAAATGGGTGGTCAGAGATTATGAGACAGTGTAACAATTATTATGTGCTTATTATTGTAGTGTCTCTATTATAAATCCTTTTTTGTGTGCTGGAGATATAATTTCTACTCAAATCACAATGAAATAAAACTTGGTTTCCAGCCTTGTTCAATGTTTGTTTTACAAAAAAGAAAAAAAATAATGAGATGATTCCTTTCTTATTTCAAAATCAGCGAAATCTTGGGGTATCTTGACTTTTTTTTTGGTCTTTTTTGGTTAAACTTCTAAATTTACACATACAGTACCAAGAAAAAAAATCTCATGTATCTGTTGGTAAAGTGGCATATTTCTTTATGTGTCTGAAGAAATAGTGTCTGACTGAGGAGCTCATTGCAAGATTTTCATAGTCACCACCTACCACAGTTCTGCCTGCTGGCCTCCCACAAAGTCAGTGGGCATTTTGAAAGCAGTATGTTCTATAATGTATTTTTGTCCAGCACATTTACTTTCATTTTCATGTTTCCCTTAGGTTTTTTTTTTACTCAGTGGATTAGATGAACCAACACTGATGTTAATAGAAGTGCTACTTCTGAATAACATTGTCTTGCTAAAATCTTGTTGTATAACAATGTTGTGCAAATGTCTGGTTTCTGTATTTTTTTTATAACTAGCAAGGCATTCAGTGACCAGCCAGATCCTTGCAGCATTTTATTGATCATGAGAAGATTGATCACACTAAGAATTATGCTAGATCATTCCCCAGTTTGTGTAAAAAGCTGAGGTATAAAGGAATGTAGTTTTATTATCCCAGGCCAACCCTATGTGGGCCTCAGGGAAAGGTGTGTTATGAGTAAGCAGATAGGAAAAGACTTGGGAAATGAATGGAGCCTTGGCTTTCTCCTCTCTATTGTGTCAGCAGCATATCTACTCAAATGGCTGTCTCATGAAGCTATTTTAAATAGATTTTCTACCTTTATGGAGAAAGCAATGGGAGTAAAATTCTATGGCCTGATTCTTTTCCTCTTTTTCTAGTAGTAGTATTGTTCATGAAGAATAGACTAGAGGCTGAAGGCTAAATATTGCTTTGTCTCCATTTGTATCAATTTGAGTTAATATTAGGTAAAACTCAAAGACAATGTATGTAACTCCAGTTCTTAGTTTTAATTCTAAAAAGTAAAAAGCAGAACAAACATATTAGACAGTCAGAACTGGTAAGAATATCTATAGATAAGGTTGGGTACCACTTTCTGTTATAAGACCAACTTTCCAGTTGCTTAGAACGTCACAAAATTTTTGCTATTAGGAGTAGAAACTTTCTATTTCAAATGTCTGTCTCAAGCTGGCAGTGATTTTGTTATGATGGCTTGGGTTGCCATTGTTCTTTTGTTTGGCGGGAGGAGAGATTTGGGAGTTGGGGATTTTTTCAAATGTTTTATTTCAGTAATTCACTCTGCCCATTTCTAAGTAAGAATTTAGGAGGAAGTGTTTAGATCAGAGACTTAAAAACTAGTAAACACATTTTTCCCGTTAGGCATGTTCTTAAAAATCTGATTAAATATATAACATATAAATCCTTAAATACTGCAGTTTGCACATGCTTGATAGAATTCTGCTGACCTGGAAATTAACAAATTCAATTTGTTCCAACCTAAACAGTTCAGACATATTGACTGGAATAAGCACTCTGCCTTCAGAAATCAAGGCATGCTTATTCCCGAACAGCTCATGGAGATAAACTGAGATAAGCATTCTGTAATGCTAGACACCAGAAGTGTGAGTGGGGATACCATCTCATCTGTGCTCTCAGTGCTCAGTGCACTGAGGAATCATCAAATGCCGAAGGGTAATGAACATGGTGCAGAAGGAAATATAATAGGTCCCTCAAAGTCTTTGAAGGACTGAAAGCACAGTGGACCAGAAGAATTGAGGGAAAGGCAGGTACACAGGGAATTGAGAAAGATTTGTTGAATACACTAGCAGAAAGATCTATAATCATTAAAATGCACTTCTCTGCAGTACCTGCAATTAAACCCGGATTCTTGAGTTCCTTTATTTGTCAGCATCAAACTGTAAAGCCAATAAGATAAAATACCTGTCTATGAGTGAGCACTGGTGGAGAAAGATTTCCTGTGGAAACATTGGTTTTTCGTGATGTAACTAAAAAGTGTATCATAATGCAAAAACTGAAGGGGACTGAATTAAGGTTGCACAGGGCAAAGTTAATTATGGCATTTCCTAACATTTAAAGGTTTGACTTTAAATAGCACAGGTTTTAAATATGTGTAATAAGATTAAGCTTCTCTTCATCCCATAGAATGTAAAATATCCACTGGCAAACATTGCTAAAATAAACCATCAGCACACACAGAACCAAATTGTAAACTTCTTGTTCACACTGGTCATCCATTACCCAGACAAGGAATCCCACTGGAGTCACTATTTACCAGTATGGGCAAACAGTTAACAATCTGGCCCATAATAAACCCTTCCTATTTTCTATTACTGGATAGGGCTCATCAGAATAGAATAACTGAGGTAGCTGATATACATTGTAAAATAAATCCATTATTTAGTGTGTGCTTTTGACAGTACTTTTGACAGTAGTGACATTGCAGATTTTCACTAACTTTTGACAGTAGTGACAATGCATATTTTTACTAATCTTTCATTTTTAAGTTGACAAAATAATACCAGAATTTATAAGGCATATATACTACTAACTTAACCAAATCTATAATAAATGGTGATATTGTGTCGTGAGACCTAGAAGAATACTGCAAAGTAAGGAAAATGTGGCAGTTAGCCCATCAAATGTGGCCTGATCATCATTATGTGTAAGTTTGGCAGCTACATCTGCATACTCTTACTATACAAAAATGCTACTGCTTTATAATACTCATTTGCACTGCGATATCTGAGGCACTAGCTCCATTGTTTTTGGTAATTGTTAAGTATGTATAAGACATTGCATGAAAAGTTATTGAATAGTAAAATATAACTGCTTCTGGTGTTCTGAACATGACAAAAACTGTTCTATGAGCAATGTGGAAGGTCATTTTGTGGCACATTATGTTCCTGATCTTTGATTATAGCCAAAGAGTTCTCATTGCTCTCAAAAGGGTGGTGGGGAGAGGGGAAGCTTTGTAAAGGTGCTTTTAAGGAACCTTTGCACTCCTCTTTTCCTAATCTCTTAAACAGACAGGTATCAAGACAAAAATTGATCTTGTTTGTACTAGTTGTGTTTGTCTTGGTAATTCTTGATCATTACAATCTCCTTTTGCTTGTCCGTAGCAGCGCACCAGCAGTGGTGGACCAGTGCTTCCTGGTCCTGGAAATTTCTTTTCTTTTACCACGTGACTCTATCCTGGCTGAACAAATCAGGTTTAGCACAATAGAATAAAGCAAAACTATTAATAGCAGGAATTACTATGGCTTTTATTTCCTAACTCTCCTTGCTATAAATAGAATATGTATTAATAATGCCTATAATTCCTCCATAGCTTAATACACAAAGGTTTGTGGAAAGAGTAATAAGGACTTTTTGGGTGTGTGTGTGATAGCTATAGGTTTCTACCCATGCATCAATTAAAAAAAATAGCAACAAATGAGATTTACAAACCTATTGACAAAACCTGTAGATTTATATGTATGTGTCTTAAAGGAACAGGAAAAGTTTAATAGGAGGTGGAAGGGATCACAAGATGTAAGATTACATGACATTAAGTACATAGAGGTGAGCTGAATATAGCTGCACATATTGACACATGTAGGCACCAGAACCATATGCTAAACTACATTTATCATTCATCTTTTATCATTTTCCTCTTTTATCTGATCACTGTCCCATCTCTCTTGGGGGGACTTAGTGCAACAACTTTCACCAGCCTTCAGTTTCAAAATAATTAACCTACCACAGACATGGTAATTCTTGTCCTCAAAATATGGTGTTTCTCCAGAAAATTACACTGCTCAAAAGTGAACTATGGGCAATAGTCAGTCTCAAATATGCAATGGTTGAAATTGCGATATTCACAATCCTGTAGGGCAAGATGTGGAAGTTTGATGGAAAGAAAGGTAGGATGAGGTTGTCAAAAATGTTCACATTTGTATTTTAGTCAATAGGAGTTTTGCTTTTGAGTTCAATTGGAATAGTTCTATACTGAATATTTTTTAAAATGCTATCATAAATCTTTACAGTATTTTTAATATAGTTGTGTTATGAAATACGTGGTACATATGGAATACCTGATGGTGTGTTGGGACATAATGGATTTATTAAAGTGACCTGTTCAATTCATTCTTGATTTTAATTTCTGATTTACATAAGTTATCTGAGAGCAGAATCAGACCCACTGAAGCCAATGGAGTACTTTTGATTTACACCTGTTTAATTGTGATCATAATCATAACCATTTTACTTTAAATAAAACTGATCTATATGGCCATCTACCTTTTATTATTATACCTTGCCTAGTGCTATGCATTGGATACCATCTTGAAAGATTTAATGCCGGATCACTACATTGTGTATACAATACATTTCAACACAGGTTAAATTCAATGTGCTAAATCTCTCCAACTGAATAACATCACCCTTATGTTTTAAAACATGTCAGTTTCTCTTAAACTATCATTCTTCTTTAATATTTAATCAGATCAGATAAATGTGTTTCATTTGGCATTAGCTGTGTGTCACAATAAGATAACAGACAGGAAAGCTAATAAAATTAATTGGTAAGGTTAACCAGATGATGTCTCAGAATGTATTCACTTTTAAGTAAAATGCATGACTATTTAAAGTAGATGTTGATTTAGTATTGTGGCTTTGTGCAAGGGACAATTTGTGAATGAAGGCATCTGAAAGAAAGCTTCACAAGCTTAAAGATTCGGTTGTTTGCTCTCATTTAATAAACCTCAGCTGTTTACTTTGTTTTTTTCTGAGACAGTTTAGAGTACAACATGATGCCAGTGTTGCCTCTGCTGGGTATTGAAGTGTTAGTAATGCAAGATGTAAAAGTGGGCTTGCATGAACTGTACACGGACACTCAATTTAGGATCACAAATTAACACTTCATGAAGTTCCTGGTTTGTAGGGTCACCCAGAAAGAGGGATTATCAAAAGCAGAAGAGATGAATCAAAAGTTGACCACAGTGAAAGGAGATTAAATATAGAGTTATTTCCCTACCCCCTTTCTTCCTGTTTTCTTTCTTATTTCAAGTCATTTAGTGACCTAGGGTGAAATTGACAGGAATTGACAACACACATGCTGTTGCTAGCAGCAGAGTCCCTGCAGTTAATCCCTAGACATGAAAGGAAGAAAAAAGGGAATCAATTGTTATACTCTAAACATGACATATGTAAAGATAATGGGTTTGATTTAGTAGAAAACGACCCCTTTCTCTTGCAAAAATAATCCCAGCGCTATGGTTCAGAGGAAGGGGAGGTGATTGCCTCTCCCCCGACCCCCTCCCCGTGCACAAAGGAAACGTGGGTAGATACCATTTTTATTGTTCTTCTGGGGTGGGTTTCAGAGCTTGCCTTAGCATTTTGAATGGCTAATTGAATCGGGGGCTGTTTTAATCTTGTTCCTGTAGAGGCAGCTGGTGGAAAGTCCCAACAAATGATTGCTTTGGCTTGGGGTTAGCCCGGTGCTATTACCCCAAGAAAGAGAAAAAGGAAAGGGGGAAGGGAGGTACGAAAAGGCGAGTTGGACTGAGTGATGCTTGGAGGGCGAACTCCCGTCTCTTTGGTGATGTTGTGTGCTGCCGTGCTGAAATCCACCCCTCCTCTGGAGCCCAGGCAGTGGGAAGAGTTGGAAGCATCTGATGCTGCCGTTTCCAGAGTGAAATTTCCACGGCTGGCCACGGAAAACAACCACCACACAAAAAATCCCTAACACAAATAGCCAGCAGAGAAGAAGATCCGACAACTCCCAGTCCAACCAGTGTCACCTAAGCAGACGTTGAACAGACATCTGCCTTTGCACTAACCGCACACAGGCTCACCAGCGCACACAAAAGAAACAACACAAATAAACGCCCGCCACACAAACCAGGAACTAGACACAGAGCCGGTACGAAAGAAAGAAATCGGCCCCCCTTGCTTTCTTCTTCTTCCCCCCTTCCTTCCCCCTCCGAGTTTTGCAGCGAGCTGGGGAGGCTCGGAAGTGGCTGGCAGCGCACAAGGCTGCTGCTGCTAGCAGAGGGCTCTACAGAGCTAGTCGAGGTTTCAGCACCACGGACGCTGGACAGCTCCCGGCACGCAGCGCAGCCGCCTGCCTGCTTCTCCTTCCCCTCTCCCCTCGCATTACTGTACAGCTGGAGATGCATCTAAATTAAGTCCTATTCAACAACAAGTAGATCTCTTCTGTCCGGGAGCTGCACTAGACTCGCCTCTCAATTAAACTGCGTTTGCTCCTCACGGAATTGGCCGTCAGGCGTAATTATCCCGATTTTTTTTCTCTCTCTCTCTCTCCTTTGCAGGAACGACTCTTTGGGAACCTGGTCCACCCAGGGATGTAAAACTGTGCTTACCGATGCATCCCATACGAAATGCTTATGTGATCGTCTCTCTACCTTCGCCATTTTGGCTCAGCAACCTAGAGAAATAGTAAGTAACAAAGACAAAAATCCAGGTTTAATGCAAAGACGGGGAGGGGGGGGAAGGTGGTGTAGTGTTCTTCCCAGCTTTATTTCAGACGTTGCATTGAGGGATTGTTTTAATATTGTAGTTTGGCAAAATTATGATCATCTCCTGTTCACCCCAGCAGCTCAGAGAAATGATTTCCACAATCTGTGCTAGAACTAAATTGTAGTCCATTTCAGGTTTCTTCCAACTCTCAATTTTCTAGGAAAAGGCTTCTAATTGTAATGCAAATGCATTGGGAACTTTCATATCGAGCCATTATCAACTTACAAGCTTTTAAAAGGATGTAAACCTCTCAGAGTGATGGAGAAGGTTTTATTATTGCTACTGGTAGGAAAACCCTAGATACTGTACTTAAACAGATTGCAGATCTGCATTGGACATTTTCAGCACAGGTTTTCTATGCTGTCTGTTGACATCTTGTAAGAAAAATAATCAAGCATGCATGAAACAGTGGGAGACATCAAGTGTATGAGCAGTCAGTCTAAGTATCATTGCATTAAAATAGTTGGAAAGGGAATATTTGTGAAGTTATCCCCAGAAGGGATTTCCTGGTTTTGGAAGTGTCTGATCAGAGACTGTTTTTACTAGTGAAGCAGAGCTGCTTGAAAACAAAGTGAATGAAATAAAATCTGACTTTCTGTCTAAAATCTGGCCTAAAAGTACATTAGTTTTATCTCATGTTTCAGTGACAAAAGATGTCTTGATAAAACATAATTTGCAATGCATCCCTGAGGCTTTAAACACCATTTTGGTAAATCATACAGAACATCCTTTCAAACTTTTAAGTCTACACCTTTTAGATTGTAGTAGCCTGTACCAGGTTTATTTCAGAGTGCACACACATGCACAAAATGAACAATATTGATTCCAGGGGGAATAGTTTGTATTTCACACAAAAAAAAGCAAATATGTCTTTCAAGGTCATCTATTGATTTTCAGCTGTAATTAATGAAGGAAAGCTCAATTAAATAATTCTAGATGTTCTGCTTCTTCATAAGGGGTATAAGATATTTTCTGTTCTTTGTATTGCCATTTTCCTATAAGAGTTGAGTCCCAAATAAATTAAGTGTGTGAGAATACTGGACTCAAGACAAAGTTATCAGAAGTCAGAAAGTTTAGTAATACTGCAGTGAACATGAATCAGATTTTTGGCCAAAATACTGAAAGACATTTAACAGAGTACAGTAAAAACATACTACTTGTTTATCACATTACTTTAAAAATATTTCTCTCCCCCAAAAGAAATAAGTATTCTAATTAATTTTAACAGCACAGTATTTAAAACCTGAATTTATGTTGTAGTCTCCCATTAAGTTATAGTATGACTCCTGTTCTTTACTTTACAAAACATTATGTAGGTGGTATAATACATTATTTTAATGCTACTAGGCCTCTGGGGACGATAATCAATAATTAAGGAGATCTTAAAGATGTGTATGGATCAGATTAGGAATGAAGTAGATGTCTGCTTGATAGGTAATAGTACTGAGGCTAGTTTTGACACACTGGTGTTTTATCTTTTTTTCTTTATATTGTTCTTTTTTGTTTTGATGTGCCATTTTAATTTCTGAAAGATGGTTTTCCCTCATAGCTGTTTATTGTAACCTACAGATCATGGAATCATCTGGTACACCCTCAGTAACTCTAATAGTAGGCAGTGGTCTTTCATGTTTGGCCTTGATCACCCTAGCAGTTGTCTATGCAGCACTATGGAGGTATGTAATGGATTTATAGGGTTGAACATTAATGCATACTTATCTGGATTTAAATTAGTAGCTAAGAGCACAATTAGTTACATGCTTATCTTCTTTATTTAGAAAAAAAATCTGCTTTTCATAAAATGTTGTGAAATGACCAACAACAAATTGACACCCCTAGTTCTTCAGACTTAATGATATTGCCCTGTCAGTGAGGTAGTCATACAACAAATAAGGATTTTTCGGGGTTCATCCACAAGTAAAACAGTTAAATAATGTTTACACTTGATCCATGGCCTATGGGCTATTTCCTGACCTACTTCTCCATTTACATTTGAACATGAAGTCTATGAGTAATAAAAAAGCTACATTTCAAAGTCACAGAAGTTCCAAGTTTTGGAGGTTGACAGATGTTCAACCTACTTTGCCCATTTCAGCTACATAATTCACTGAAGGGCACAAAATGTAGCAGTCTGCTTTTGAAAAACATGTTTCGGAAGGACTATTTGGCACAATCCAATATTGAACTTGCTTTATGCTTCCTACTTTCAAATCTTGTCTAGGAATATAAATGCAACTGAGAGTCATACAGAAATTTTATCTGGGTTGGGATTTAAAATAAAAGGATAAATAAGTGTGGAAAAAGAAGACTGAGAGGAAACACCTGATAAAATAATGAATAATGAATATTAGAGTGGGAGTGAGCTATTGGCTTCTGTTTGCCCTCTTCCATAATACAAGATAAAAAGACACGAAAAGAATACAAACTTATAAATGTAAAATTGACCAATGAAATCTGATGCTAACAGAAAGTACTGAAGTAAACAGCTTACGAATTTGACACATGCCCTCTCTTTTTCACATATATACACACAATTAGACAGATATTTAATAAATATACCCAATCTAGTTACATTAGTCAGTACAAATATATAAAACTTATCAATCAAAGTTTCCAGAGAAATATACATTCAAGAAGTTCTTCTCACTTTCCCCAATGCACAGTTGGTCAGGTACTTTCTGTGGTTATTCCTGCTTCTTCTGACATTTCTATCGTTGTTGGTAAAAGGCCATCAGGGAATGTACTAGTGTTGATTTCCAGTGTGACAACTTTCAAGCTGAGAAAAGAACTGTTTAAAATGATAAGGAAGGCCTAAACAAGGCCATGAGTGAGACACAAGAGAGGACACTTTAGACAGATATCAGGAAAAGTTTCCTTTCAGTTAAGTGTTTCAATTGTATAATGGTGATTGGCCATCTCCTCATGTTGATTATTTAAAGTTGGATTGAGCAAGCAGGAATGTACTTTAGTCAACAGACTTGCCCTGGGAGAAGGATAGACTATGATGGTAATCATTTTTTCCATCACTTATTGTTACATTTCTATGAGCATGGACATATCATCCTTGTGCATATTTTTATACTGCAGAAAATATCCGAAGTTTGGCTTGAATTGAAACATCACACAGAAAACATCAACAACTGTAGAACTGTGGTATTATTAGTTAGAAGTAGTGCTCTGTAAATAATGAATCTTTTGGTTTGGCCCCAATATGAAAAATCAGGGGGGAAATTCTGTTTGGATCTAATAAAAAAATAAAAATTGGGTTTTTTCCCCTCATCCAAATGAAAAACTAGAAAGCATTCATTTTCATTTCAGGTACTGTTCACAAAACCAAAGCATTAGGAATGAAAGGCTAGACACTAGAATAAGGTGCATTTGCTAAGTTTACATAGATTTTGCCTGGCTCAAAACACACTTGTGGGTCTCTAAATTAATAAGCATTATAATTACCCACATTTTGAAGATACCCCTATGCTTTGCCCAAAGCTCCAATATTTGATGTTGGGATCCAGTTCACTAATAATGAGCTAGAGATCGGTAGTGATGTGATTATATAGACAAATGTACTATTTTGTATTCATCTACAATGGCACATATCCCCCTTGCCATGATATCAGGTTTGGTCTGTACTCTTTTATGAAAAATGTCATGGCATCCTTAACTTAAATCAAGACAGGTGAGCAAAGAGCACTTCAAACAGATGCAGCCCATGTTCACTAGTGCCCTGAAATTCACGCATGAGCATACACCTAAGTGCAGATCAGCTGAGCCATATTAAGAATTGTATTAGTAAATTGTACAGTTTTCAGAGAAATTGGCATTCACAACCCCCATTGATTAGAACAGGCAATATAGGTAACCAGCATTTCTGAAAAGCAGACCAATGATATGCTTAGGTTAAATATTTGTCATTGCTTTAGTATTCTTTAGCACATAACATATTATGTTTTAATATGAGAGCATTCATGATTTATAAGGAAGTAGCTGATGAAGAATTTATACTTTGTTATCCCATCAACCATTTTCATAATACACTTGTAAAATGAATAATATGACAAAAGTTGGCAATAGAGACTATGTAATGCTCACTACTATAATTTACTCTATATATACAAAAATCAGCTATTTTGGGTATTTGCTTATATGAACATGAAGAACTTACTGTATTTCTGCTTCTGCACACAAATTATGTTTTAAATGTAGCTTAACTTCAAGATTAATGTATGTGTTATAATTACCCTAATAAAGTAAGCGTTTAAGAATGCACTCCCATGGTATAATCTACTAAACTACATCTTAATTATACATTGTAGGCCAGATCCTTTACTCATGTAAATCAGCATAGCTCCACTAAAGTCAATTACTGCAATGGAGCTATACCGATTTATGCCAGCTGTGGGCCTCCCTTTCTCTGAATATTCCCATTAAGGAGCAGGCAAAATAAACTTACTATTGATCTGAATTTATGCAGTCACATTATTATCCATATGATGTCATATAAAGAATACCAAATGATCTTAATGGAAACACTAATACAATCTTGTTTATGATGTCTTGAGACACTGAGAAAATCAGAGGTTATGTAATGTAAAAATAGCCTTTCCAAATGCTATGTTTATATAGTATCAGTTTAATAGCAAATTTACCTTTGACATTCTGGCAACAGAGCTCTTCAGCTTAAAGTATTGCCAGAATTCCTATGTATTGCATTAAAGTTTTATAATTGATCTGCTATTTTTATTTTAAATGGCTTTAGAAATGTTTTATTCTGTATTTTTCTATTTTGACAGGTACATCAGATCTGAGAGATCAATAATTCTGATTAATTTTTGCCTATCTATTATCTCATCAAATATCCTTATACTGGTTGGACAAACCCAGACACAGAATAAGGTATGAACAATTGTATTGATTTGTGTTTGAATATCTATTTATTTATTTGTGTTTATTTTATTATATTTAGATACAAATCCATCCTAACAAGACTGGAAAATCTTTGTGGTAAAATAGTAACAGGCAAAAAAATTATTTAACGTATGTCCTAATATTTTTCTTGCTTCCAAAAATCCCTTTTGGTACTATTCCTTCTGGATAAGCTGTGTTCTCTGTGGTAGACTTGTGTTTTATAACTAAATTTCAAAGCCTAAAAGTTCAAAGACATGAAACTTCAAAAGCACAAATTCTGGCTCATTATCATAGTTGTAATAGGATTGTGCTACAATGTTTTTTGTCTTTTTATTAACAACCTGACACTCCAAAGACAAGTTTAAATTGTTCAGAAGTTAAAAGTACTACTCTTGAAAATGTGCGCACTCACAAAATAATGTTATAGCAAGGCTGAAAGGGCACAATACAGATACATAATCATTCAAACTTGCTTGCAAACGGTTATAGATCAGTAATATACCTTATTTACTGTTGAACTGATGGTAATCACAGCAAACCTTGTTTCAGCCTGTTAGTGGACACGATCAGTATTTGTCCTTTTCTCTGAAGCAGGCCACCGTTACCAGTTGAAGTCCTTTCTATATTTTGGGTGATCACAAATTTCCAAGTGAAACCAGATAATTTTTCTGAGAAAAACAAAACAGTTGTTTTAAAATGTAATAAAACTACTCAAAAGGTTGAGAAAACATAATGTAATTATTGTGTGGGATTGTAATAGAATACTGTTAAATTTTGCATTGAACAGGAGTTGTCTTTAAGAAATAATACATCTTGTTCTTATAAAAGCAATACAGTTTGCTGAGCATGCAATAAATATATCATTCAACTATCAAATCACAATATATTTTTGACAAAAAACCTAAAGTTCAGGCATAATTTCCTTTAATCCGGCAGTTCCCAATCTGTGGTACACGTATCACCAGTGGTACGCAGGCAACCTGTCAGTGGTATGCATTAACAGATTTATTATAACTACTTTATATGATAAAAATACACTGGTGGTACTCAAGGTTGAACTGAAAAATTTGCTGGCGGTACTTAAGGTTGTATCATTTTAAATTGGTGGTGCACAATCTGTTAGAGTTTGGGAACCACTGCTTTAGTCCGTTCCTCCAAATTATTTATTCTTTTAATCTAATACTTAAGAAATTAGCTATATAACTCAATTGCTCCAATTCAATTAGGGCAAAATGGTAATACTTTGAAAAATATACCTCAAATATATACATATAAATTACCTTAATATATTATTATGAATTATTGTATAATTATCTGTTGTGGGTTTGCAGAAAGAAGCAATGCAACTATCATTGACTTTAACAGAAACTGTCCAGCTGCAGTTTTAAAAAGAATATATTCAAAATTGTTCAAGTGACTAAGGAGCCTAAGTCATGTTTGAAATGTGTTTCACTTGGAAATGTGTCACGCTTTCTAATCCAACTCATTTGAAAACCTTCACTCTACTAAATGACTCTTCAGTCTTCCCATTTCTGTTTTTCAGTCTCCAAAGATACTTGGATATTTTCTCAAATTCTTTTTGAAAATAGGAAAACCTATGAAATGGAATCTTCCGAGGGAATCAATGATGTAGTGATGTAGGCCTAACAAAATTTACATTTTAAATGCTGTGATCTTAAAAAAAAACTCAAATCAACAGAAGCACATTCTTCTCTGTACATTTCTACTCTCTGCAATCCATAATTGCCCTTGATACATCTACAGAATTGATAATAACAAGGGAGAATATTAGATGGATCAAGGGCCGAGCATGGTTCTTTCTTTAAAGCCATATTTCCTTTGTCACTTAACAAAATGGGTTTTAACCACCATGTCCATTTCCAAGCTCCAGAAAAGCAAGCTGTGAATATGTCTAGTATATGAAATTACTGTGAATTTAGCATATATTTGAGTCCATTTTTGAATGACTATGCCCTTAAGAATGTGGCTTGCTAGAACTTGGATTTGAATGAGTTATTTGTTCTTTATTTTCTATGTTAATGTATGGAGAAAAATATATTTTGATTTTTAGACCCCAGGTTTAGATTTCCACAACAGCTAGATGGGAAATATCAGTTTGACTTACAAAAAGAACTATATCTTTCCCATGTTGAAGAGGAAAGCCTTTTTGAAATTAATCTTTTATTTGAGTTGATATTGATGTTATTCCCTAAAAATTTGTGGAGTGGATTATAGATTTGGGTGGCAAATCCTAAAGTTCTTACCCAGGAGAAGAATTTATTTCAAGACTGAAAAATTGTTTCTTGGTGAACAGTCATGCTTTGGTATTTAAAAAGTAATTGGAAATATTAAAAAATGAAAGCACAAGAAGAATTTTTTCCATGTATTATAGAGATGGACTTCATTTGTTAGATTTGACTTCTGTTGTGTTCCATTTTCATTCTTGTAGGACCACTGTCACCAAGGTATCTGGGCATTTAATCAGTATCTGTATGCTCATTATGACTTCCACAAAGTTTGAGAATGTTTACCACATTTGATGTTTTGATTCAAACTGCTATACAGGCCAACATGTGATTTTCATAATTGGATATAGACCAGAAACAGGGTTCTGAATTTCTCTGTTTATGCATGTGCTTTATGGAGAATAAGAGGTTTTGGCCTGATGAGAACTCAGTTCTAATTGTAAATTGGAGTAGTATGTAAACTTAAGCAAAACAAAGATGTGTCCGCTACCGAAAGAATATCTCTTCTTGATCTACAGTTTGTATATTACTCTCTTTGCTTTATCTAATTCACAAACCAGTTTTGATTTCTTTACGAACTTCGAGAAATCCCTGCTCCTGTAAGAAAGGTTCTGTGCATTCTGTGGCAATGTATGAATAAATTTGGCTCTTCTGCACTGCCAAAGTGAAGGTTATTAATTCATTTTTATTTTTTGTTTGTTAAATATATCACAAGTATTCTGCAAGTTAGCTCTAGCAACCGTATCTTAAGGATGATTGTATCTTTTGTGGTTTTATATAACTTTCATATGTTCATGAAAAATTAATGAGGACTAAGTGAGTTTGAAATGCTGTACTTTCTCTATTTAAAGTAGATACTGTCTTTTTTAGTAAAAAAAAAAGGTCATGATATTTCCTTCCAGCAGAAATGGACACACTGTGTACAGATAAGGTTCTGCAGAAGTAGCTTAAAGTCTTGAAAGCTGGTAGAGCTTTTAAATTTCAAATACTTGAGGTTTAAAGGCAGAATTTCCTCCTTCTCAGTATGTGAACTAGTTTTTTTTTACTTGAGGTTTCAGACAATAGACTTGAGGTCTAGGCCATAGAGCCTTTTAACTTGTTTTAAGATATTTGGTGCAAGCAAAGGATGGAACCTATTGGAAGAGCTAGACTGGAATAGCTTTTGTCAGCAGAAAGTCATGTTCTTTTATTCCTTCATAGCTGCACAGGTTATGCACTTTATTGAAAGACAGAAATGAAAAGTGGCTTGCTTTCTTCAATGTGTTTCCAACAAAATTTCCAAATAGAGAAAAATCTTGTTGAAATTCTCTTAAAGCATAAATCAACTTTTGATACGTTGTTCTATTAAGCCCATGTTTAGGTTGTTGGAAGCTGTGGTTCCCCACCTGCTTTGAAGTTGATTAAAATTTCCCTGATGATTCTTTGTGAATATAATCAGAAAGGCTGGATTAATGTGTAGGAAAAAAAAGCGCATGCCTAGGGCCCTGCGCTGCAGGGGGTTCCAGTCCTCCCTCTTATGGCAGCAGCACGAATGACCCCATTCACCTCCCTTCCCTTCCCATCCCCTCCACCAGCCTCACCACTGTGGTGGATGCTTCCTGGTGGTGGCTCCTAGCCCTGCTCCCTGCAGGGTCTTGACCAGCCTGGGGCCTATGAGTTTGTTTACCTAGGGACCACTAAAGGGTTAATTTAGCTCTGATAATCAGTGTTGCAGATGGAGAAAGATAGAAAGCATGTTGATTTATTCTTAATACTTGGATACTTTTTTCTGCAAAGTAGTGTTTTTCCTAGTTAAAACTATTGTTTAAAATAGTAACTGCATTATTTTACTTTAACTTGGGAATGTCTGTAATAGGATTAGAATTCAGAAGATCAACACAATCCTGTGTTTTCACTTTGTAGAGACTGCCATATTTATTTTAGGAAGTATAAGTGATTTGAGGGTCTGAGTGTATCATGTAAATAGTTTCACATTATCCATTTGTTGTTACTTCCTATGCAATTGAGAAAGATGGGTGATTGCTTCTGTACATGGATAACGTTACTTAAAGCTAAAAATCTCAATTATGCTCCAGCCTTAATTTAACAAGTGAGATTCTTTTCTCTCCAATAAGTTATTGGGCCTTAGTATTGGGCCTTTTTTCTTTCAGTATATGCACATTTGAAAATGATCATATCAGAAACACTATCACTGTTTCATTAACAGTTGTTTGTAAATAACAACACATTAGCCATTTGAGGTAAATAAATACTGTTTGCATATTTTCCTTGTGAAGAAAACAGGCCTAAATAAAGTTTAAAATAAACAGCAAGATACATCCTACAGATGGGGGGAAGTTAATTCTTTTCTCTATTATCTGTTTCTGATTTTGTTAGCACATAGAGCTTGTGTGGGGGTTCTTGAGAAATAGGTGTCTTCAGGAGTGTATGTTCTTCCCTTCGTTCACACTTGCAGATTCTGTTAACTGTTTTAAGGGTTATGTGTGCCTATCAGGGAAAGAGACTCTCTCTCGGGGCAGTATGCTTAATATTCTGTGTCACCCTTGTCTAATTGTAACACATATTTGTTATGCTTCCCGTTATACCATTTTAGTGATAATCCCTTCTTTGCATTCATGGTTTTTAATTCAGCCATAAGAGCTGTTCCTTATTAAAAGTTGGAGCACATTGGGGGTGGAGAAACAAGGTGGCAAATTTGAATAAAATCTCTTTGACTACCTAAAATACAAAGAAACCTAATCAGCAGTTCCTATAAACTGCTTATGAGGAATAAGGATAGCTTAATAATCAAGCAAAACACCCCTTACATTTTGCAGGTTATTAATCTGTAATTTGCATTAGATGTTTCTGAGCAAATGGTCAAAGTAATCCTATAAAATTGCTTCTTTTTACAAAATGAACGTTCCCATCCACCTGATAAAGACTGTCCTACATTTGAAAGCTTATCTAACTCTATCCCAATAAAATATATCACCCTAAGAAATCCTTACCCCTCCCATCCACTCTGGCACCTGGACAAGCAAAGAAAATGAAGGGAAAAGCCACCAGAGCTATGGGTTCCAGTATGGGATGTCCCTATCGTACTCTCTAAAGAAGCTCCTTGGGTAATTAAGTTTGCACAAGGTTTAGATTAGCATTGGAAGCAGACTCCCCAAGGATTCTGCCCATAGCCGTGTAAAAGGCAGGGATTTCTTAGGGTAATATCTTTTTATTAGACCAACTATGTAGTTAAGATAAAGATAGAGAAGCTTTCAAATGTAAGACATTCTTCATCAGGTCTCTCATCACAGTAACTCAGGCACAGCATAGTGAAAAACAGCACAGGGGAGCACAGTCTGAGAGAAATTCTCAGGAGTAGCAAATACACAGTGTGTGCATTGGGGACACAGTGGGTGTGTTTCCACATGCATCAAGCCAGCTTAAATTTGCTGCACAATAAATTACTGTGCAGTAAATGGGATTAGGCCAGCATCTACATGTGCATTAAAGCATATTAACTCTGTGTGTGGAAAGTCAGTCCACACAGGCAGTGTTACTGCACAGTAAGGCATCTACATGTGTGTTATTGAACAGTAACTGATTTTTGCACGTGTGTTATTGCGCAGTAACAGTATTGCGCATGATGCAGGTCTCAAATTTATGCTCAAGTCAGTGTAAGTAACCATATTTACTGCTTAGTATGGGCATACATGTGTAGATGTATGCAGTAAATGCACATGTGTAGATGTACCCTTATGACAGAATCATTAATTGTGATGAAAAGTACATAGGAGACAGTGACCACGGGTGCAAATTGTGCCAGGTCAGCCTAACCCCTGCCTGCCTGCTGCCTAGCCACACAGCTCTGCACTTTCAGCATTCTCATGCCCCAGCCAGCCCCTCTACCACCCAGAATGGCCACCCAGAGCCCAGGGCTGACTGCCTGAGCCTGCTGCTAACCTGTGCCTGCTCTGCCCAGTTCAAAGTGCTGTTGTCCCAGGGGCATGTGTAGATACTGCACTAAGGAGCAGGGTACTCCTGCTTGTGCAGCTCCGGAGTTTATCCCTTCTCATGAATTGCATGTGTAGATGCACCCGCTTAAGCAGAAGAAAAGAAGGTGGTTACTGGGAGGAGGGTCATTTGCACCTTTCCTGTGTGGAAAGAATTTAGCAGTTGCATAAAATATAATGTGCCATGAGCCTGATACCATGTGGTATTCATGCTCTTCTAGCAGAGTTAATTGACCCATATCTGCCACCTCTTTATGACAGTGCCACATATGGTGGAGTTAGGAGAGCCAATTTCAGCACATCTAAAAAAACCTCAGGGGAGATCTCACAAGCAGCTGGGACATACAGAATAACTGTTCAAACAGCATTATGGTTGTGTTAGAAAACAATGTAGTAGTAGGTAATTTACAATTGAGGAAGTAACATTCCATAACTCACATCTAAAATTGGTGTCATTTAAGCTG
Source organism: Crocodylus siamensis (assembly GCF_052110815.1). NCBI lineage: Eukaryota > Metazoa > Chordata > Crocodylia > Crocodylidae > Crocodylus > Crocodylus siamensis. The sequence continues at coordinate 55,066,632 of NC_143395.1, forward strand.
TGTCTCCCATCTGCACAGCCGAAGATCTGGCCACAAATATCTTCCTGTTCTTGTCAACACCATGATGCTATTTTAACTCCTTCCCTGCTGATTCTTACTATTGCTTCTTTGTGGAAGCAGAATATGGTGGGCTTCTTTGAAGGACAGATACAACTTGTCATTAAACCAAGTGAGATCCTTTAAGAAAGGACAACCAGGTACAATGAGCAGTAGGTAGTGTGCATTTACCACATGTGACTGAATTCTGCTCGTTCGGGAGCTGCAAACCAGTTAACTACTATGGGGTCCTTGGCAATGAATAAAAAAGTAGGTCTCTTTAAAAATACTGCTTTACCACATCAAACTCTGACTAAACCTGTTAATTCAGGAGAACTCACTCTCTAATCTTTGATTCCCAGAAGAGTCTTTGGAGAACAGATCCTTTTTACCCAAGATCAGTAAACATGTTAATGTTAACCAGTTTCAGAGGACACTGTAACATTGTTTTTGAGAACACTTGTCAGTCTTTTACTCTAAATGTGTCAATTTTACCAGTCAGTTTGGGATTTCTTAAACAAATTACTTTTTTCACTTTAATCATGTTACAGGGAAAAAACATAATGAAATTAAGAAAAAGTAAGGATTATCTACAATGCTCAGTCTCCTGTTATGAACTTTGGCTAGGTGTTCTGAAAAGCTGAATCAAAAAGGGAAATGCCCTTATTTCAGGCATCCTAAAATGTTATCATCATTTACCCCTGAAGAATACAGGGTCACATCTTCCATAACAGTTGGACATTACTTTTTGCTGTTCCTGAAATTGGAGTTTCTCCTTCTCTGTTCTTCAATTGCTTCCTGTTCTCTGGAAGTCATCCCCACAACCCTGAAGAGAAATAGCTCATCCCCACACAAACACCTGTTTGTGTCATTTTAGGCAATCTGTTGATGATTCAAATAGCTATATCTGGTTTCACACCTTCCTTCCTTCCATTCCTTTTGGGCTTGTTTACTGGATTCCAGTTTAAGTAGCAGAGTAATCAGTGGGCTATGAATCAGCTTAGAACCATTTAAATGATCTTTGATTCACATAATGTGGAGGAAGAACCTTTTGCCAAAGTAGAAGTGGTAGAGCAGGATTTTTAAGTGCACATAATACTGATGATTATAATGACTGTAATAACAGCAGCAACAACAGCAGCACCAGCACCACCAACAACAACAATCCAAATTTGGGGTGATTTATGTAGCGCTGGGTAAGGTAAATTTTTGTTTGTTAACCCTTCAATTCAAGGAACAGGATTACCACACTTCCATATATTCAGATAGAGATATATACACTTGTAACACAAACCAAAATAAGTATAAAAGCACAAGTCTTTTTAAATGGATGCTTAGTAAAATAATACATTAAACATAATCATATGGGCCATATTTAATGGTAAACTGATCTCATAATAATAAATCATCTAAATCAATATACCTCCTGTGTACCAAACCAAAACACATATAAAAAATATGGAGTCCTTTTCAGCCAAACATGATATAGATGCAAAAGAATGTAAATTTAGTGCAATGAGCTTACAGTACAACATTCCTTCTGCACTTCTCTACAGCTCCCTGTTGTGTCTATATGTATTCAGGAACATATGGTAAATTCAACCTTGATGAAACACTGTCAAGTTCATTTTTACAGTTTTAAATTTCTGTTTTTATACCTTTCTATCTCAGTAACAATTTCCTTAGGCCCTTTATCTTGTAGTTTCAAGTGAGCGTACTATACGGGAAATGACTCCTGGAGTGTACTGATTACAAATTTGGAAATCATAGTTCTTTCCTTAGCTGTTTTGTACTTCATTGCCTGACAGATCCAGGGTTGGGACTTGCCATCCCTAGATAAATTAATAATCCTTAACCATGCACATTGTTCTACTTATGTGAGCCATGTATATCTTTGTCAAGCCTGGGCCCAGAGATAGAGATCATAAGCTAATATAACAATGGATTTTGTTTTGTTGTTGTTATTAGCTATCACTTCTGTATATCCAGTTCTGGAAATAGAGCTTACTAGTGAGTAAGTAATCCTTTATGCCTGAATTTCTGTTTTCTGTAGCATCTCAACATAGAAAACCATATATATAAGAATTGCCATACTAAATCAAATTTGTCCAGTGTATGGCTTCTGACAGTAGTCAGTGCAGCTGCTTCACAGAAAGGCACAGGAAGATCAGCAGTGAGCAGTCATGAGATAAACTGCCCTTGTGTTGCACAGGTAGTGGGTTTTCTGTTTGTTTGTTTTACATAGGTTAATTTTGATTGACTGAAGTCAAATGTAATATTAGAATGTGAAGGAAATTACCCACCAAATGATAACAGTTCTCATGTGGATAAATTTAGGATCTAAATTTCATGACAGTGGCTATGTTTTATTGTTTTCCACTTTTGATGGGTTTGTCAGAATCTACACAAAGTAGGCTTTTGTGGGCAAATAATTATAGATAGTTGTGCAACTGAATAGAAAATTTTCCTAGAAATAATTGTGAAAGGAAAAATCTTAAAGTAAAGTTAAGTAACATAGAATTTGACTATAATCATGCCCTTTCTTAATGAATGTAACCATGAGACTTCCCTGTGGGAAAACTTACACTTTTGTAATAAAAAGGCCTCAAGCTGTTAAAACTGATAGAATTCTTGTAATGTTAGAACGTTCAGCATGAACTAGACATGTGGGTTTTGAAAGCAGGATGGAAAAAACATTTTAATATCTTTTTCTTCTGAAGAAAACTGAACTGTATCTGGCAAAAGGAGTCCAGCAGTTGGAAGGAAGTATGAGTAAGGTTGGCACAATATGTTGTACTGCAAATGATTACATATCTGCCTATAATTAGTAGAACTGCATATAATTTATGGTGCGTAATTCTTTTTTGTAAAAGTCACAATCTCATACTATATTCATTAAATAATTTCCCCAAGCCAGGGCATCTAAGTGGATTTATTATTCCTTAAATACCATTTAAAATTAGGCAAGGACTTAGAGTAAGAATTGTATCCTTAACAAGCTTAGCTGAGCTATACAGGACAACAAAGCCCAACATGTCAGAACCTACTGCTATTGAAACTTGGGTTTTAAAAAGATGGGATTAATATTAAATCTGTTGTTATTTGCATTGAGATTTTACACTTTTTATATTTAAGAAGACTCTCAAGTCTCTGCCATTTACCGCATATCCTCTTATGTCATGTCAATCAGAATTCAGGCATAAGTGTTACCAATTTAATTATAAAACCTTGTTATAAAACCTTCATTTTCAGACTGCTTATCTTTTAAAGTAAATACAGAATAGTAATAATGTGGCACTGAACTGAGGCTTTCCAATTGTATGATACAGGAATAAAAATGGTTTTGCTGTGAATCACAAACTAGTATCCATGTCAGGCCTGCATTAGTGTCATACAAGAACTGTCATGAGATTTGCTTGTTCTCTTATATATATTCATACGCCCTGCCCATATAACCCTCAGAGTGACCAATCCACAAAACCTCAAAAATTGAGCAAAAATTGTCTTTTTCCATTACACCATAAGCACCCTGATGCTTCCTTACTTTTATCATCAAGGCCTGCAATCCAAGCATAGCCCTAATGTTTTATATACCATTCAAAATATATCCTAGCCAGATTTTTAAACCCTAAAAAGAATACTGACTCAGCTTCCACAAATATCTAAACAATGTGCCTTTCTTAATTAAATAATAGGCACTTAAGAATTTTATAGGTTTATGCGAACAAAACACTCCTTTTTAAGGCTAGGAAGTCTTCCTTCCCTTAAAAACAGGAAGCTTTAAAGCTCCTGTGTATCTGTAATACACAGAAGTTATTAACTCATTTATTTCCAGGTAGCAGAGACAATCCAAGCAGGGTGCGGGGCCCAGGGCAAATCAGCCTGTGTGGGGCCCCTCACCCAGATGCAAGGTAGCTGGTGGCAGATTTGGTGGTGGCGGGGGGCCAAGCAGCTGAATGCAAAGCCAGCGGCAGCATGGAGTCACTGAGGCCACTCCACCCAGCTCTGCAGGGCCCCCCAAAGCACAGGGCCTGGGGTGGTCACCCTGATTCCTCCCTCTCTCTCCCCCCACCCCCCGGGGTGGCCCTGCCAGGTGGATATCTTTTGGAACAGGCTCATTATTTTAAAATAAGTGAAATTAACAGGATGTGAATCTTATGTCCGAAAAATTCTATAGTTCTGCTGTCAGATTTATATTGGCTACCCTTCTAGATTATGTAACATCAGTTATAGGTAACCTGGGTACACAGGCTAGGGACAGACATTCAAAAAGACTGGGCCTGAATTGATTCAGCCTTTGCAGGTTAGGCTAATAATTTTTTAACTGCACAGACATCCCAAACATGCAGACACATGCCTGCAGTGGCTCAGGCTAGAAGTTGGGGGTCACCAGAGCAGCCCTCCCTTATTTTGCATAGGGCTGAGCTGAGAGGGGTGTGGCCAGGCCCCAACAGGATTAGGGAGGGGTGTCCCCCCACCCTTGATAACAGAGCATTTACCAGCTCTGTTATCAGCATGTATCACCCCATGAGAAAACGTACAGCCTCTCTCATTAGTTCAAGCTCCTCTTAAACATAGAAGGAATGGAGGGACATAGCTCCAAAAAGGCCTAAGCCAATACAGCTGTCTGCCACAGCATGGACCATAGACAGCATGTAGAATGGTAGCTAATGCTGAGGTGTCTGTGTAAGGCAGAGGGCACAGGGGGTGGAGGGAGGGGTCCCTGCTTAGCAGGGAGTGGTGAGGGGAGAGGGAGAACAGGAGGAAGCCAGGCAGATGCTGCTGTGCCTGCAGGTCTCTGCCAAAGCTGCAGCCAGACAGCAGAGGGGAGGGGCCAGGCCTGCTGTGGAGCAGAGAGTGCCACCCAACCCAAAGAGCATGCTGGGATGCTGGGGAAGTCAGGTTTATCTTAAACCAGCAAGGTGTCTGGGACAGGCAGTGCATAAACCAGTTTGAGCCAAATTAGTTATATCTGATACTGCATTCGACCAGGTTTATCTCAAACCAATTTCAGCCATTTTCAACCCATTTTATATGCACTGAATGTTTGTTCTGTTACAGGTTTAAACCAGTTTCTGATCACTTAAACCTATTTATGTGTAATGTCTGTCCCTAGCCATAGTGGTTAGGGAAGTCATTTCTTGGATACTTTGTTTTAGAGAGTGACAAAATATTTTTTAAGAACATGTAGAGGGCTGGATGACTAATTTTTTAAACTTGTTTTAAGTAAGTGTTTGTGTGGTAAGGTGAGAATAGCTGAAGAAGTATCTTGGGGCAGGGTTTGCCATTAACTACCTGCTTAGAGCATTTATCCCCAGGAGGCATCTATCCATGACCTAGCTGGCCTGTCCATGCTGTGTAGTTTTCATCCAAAGCCATGAGGGTTTTGCTGAGTCTCATCTACTATTGCTTCTAGTCCTTATCATGTTTTTAAAGGCTCCATTGCACTTCAGCTAATAGAAGGTAGGGATCAGAAGCCTGCCAGTGAGTTCTGAAAGCTTAAATTTTACAGGAAACTCTAAGTGATGGTGAAGGTGAGGGAGAATGATTATAAACATACAGAACAATTAGGTCTTCAATGCACACTCTATGTCTTCTTCATCTTTTTATGTATTTCACACTATAAAACTTTCCTGAGACAAGCTGTTTTTCTGTTCATGGTTAGGGATAGGATTTTGTTTCAGTCATGTCTGCTAAGATATACTAGTGGAAGTAGAATGTTGCACATTGTGAAATCCTGAACTAAAAAGCTGCCATTGCTGAAAGCTGCCAGTGAAGACTGACACAAATATCTGAATCCCTTACTGGGATCTGCACAGAAAGACTGCTTTGCCCCCACAGGGCCCCTTTGTTTTCAGTCTGCAGGTGCAGCAATCTTCTTTCACAGATCACAAGCCCTTTACTGAGGGAATTCCTAAGGGAGCCTAGAGCACAGTGTGGCCAAGATTTCCTGAGATATTTTAGTTTATTATGTTGGCAAGGTTCAGCTGGATGCAGGTATGGTATTGAGGAATCTGCAAGATGAAGCATCTGTGATAAATATATAATTTCAAGCTGGACCTTTTAGCTGCCCAAATGCCTCTGAGAGCTTTGTAGGATTCATTATTAATTATTATTGTTGTTGGTAAAAAAAAAAAAAGCCCTTCATTAAAGCTCTGGGAGTATTTCCAACATAAATAAACTTTTAGTTTAATGCATTAATGTATATTATAGCTTCTTTAAAAATTCTTCCCTCTTGCCATAGACTCACCTCATTTCAAAGAAGCCCCCACATAGAAAAGCTTGTTTTGTGCTCTCAAGATCAATATATTTGAGCTTTATCAGCTCTCTTTTCAGAGCTGTCTTTGAGGGAAAGAAGTGGGGACACCTTCAACTACACTATTGCCCTACATCTCGTTCTGAGCACTTCAGTTCTGGGGACTGCTTATGTACTGATCTCTCCTAGATAATAGTACACACAGGTGGGGGCTGTCCCAAATGCTGGGACTTTGTTAGGCTTTAAAGAACAAAATAAATATCTTAAGAATTTAAATGCTGAAGAATTGTACAATAGTTAGAGAACTAAGAAAAAGTGTGATCCTCCTATCACTGAAGCCAAGGACAAAACTCCCATTGACTTTAAGCAGTGTAGGATCAGAGCCCAAACAGGATCCAGCTTTTACTTTAAGCCTCTGATTTGTCTCAGAACTAGCCTACACTGTGAACCCCAGTCTGAGCACAGTACAGTAGTGAAAGGAGAACACTACTAAACACTACTAAAGTCTAAATCAGAAAAGAAAGTAACACTTTCCTATCCAAATGCAAATACAGAATTGGAAGAATTGGCCAAAACAGCTACATGGAAATCCAGGAAACTCTCTGAGAGAAAGAGAAGATACCTGTATGATCAGAAAGCTATATCTGCATCAGGAGACACTGATGCATAGAAATGAAGCAGCAAGTTCAGTGTTCTGATGAAAATAAACCAGGCTATTTTGGAATTTTGTAAGAAACAGAAATGAAAGCAGACATATTTTAGTTCAAGCTCAGAAGAACTTAACATATTCATGGACAGTCTGGGGACATTCGCAGCCCAACTGTAAAGTAGGTAAGTTCTGACTGAGAATCTGACTTCAGCAACTTCCTTTGGGATCTGCAAGTTGAGAATAGGCAACTTACAGCACATTAGGTTATCAGCATAAAACCTTTGCTTGGGAACTGTGCTCCACTAAGGATATCCCTAAGGACTATACTTATTCAGTTTATAGCGTAGTTATGGGTAAACAGAGTGAAAAAGGTTTTAAATTTTCCTGGGGTCTCTTTTCACTCCATTTATCTCCAGTTTTATTTTCAATTCAGCCAAACAAAAAGCCAGGGGTTAATTACATGGTTAATAGCTTAAAATAACCAAAAGGATTTTATTTTCTTAAAAATGCTGCCAGTGAACAATGTAGTGAGTCATAATTTGTATGTAATAAAACCCCTAGACTTAGTCAATGATAATTGTGTTATTTAGAAACAATTTGAAGTCTCACAAACTGAAAACATTATAGTCGGTTTTGTTGTTTGGTTTTTTGTTTTGGGTTTTTTGGGGGGAGGTGCGGGTTTGCAAACCTCAAGCTGTTTTTCCATGTATGATTGCCTTCTATGTTGCTTTGAGCATTATGTATAGTGTTGAATTCTGTTTAATACTTGTGGTTATTTACCTTGCAAAGTAAGTAAGTCCAATTAGAACAGAGCTCAAAGCACTTTGGAAAGGGAATATTTATATATGCTAATGATTTCTAATTAAGGGGAAAATTTTCTAAAAACTGAAATAAAGTGCTACTAGCAATGGGGTTTATCCAGCTTAAATTATCTTGGGCCTTCCAGGCCAAAAAGAATATGAGAGATGCACAGCACACCACCCTGTTCAGGAGAAATGCTATCTTATTGACACAAATTTCTCTAACCCTTCTCAAACCCTAACTTCCTTCCCAAAGGGAAAATCATCACTGTGCTAGCAGGGCTGTAACATTATTGGTTTGGGAAGGGTCAGTTTAGAGTGCTTCCCACTCATAGTAAATTTAGAGCTAGAATAGGTTTCTTTATCTCCCTTGACTGCAATGAGAGTGATCAAATGCTCAAAATCTGAACAGATTGAGGATGGATCATTCTTTTTTGTCTATCAGGCACACAGAAATGAAATGAGCACCTCTCTCTTGCACCTGCCTGATTGAAATTTAGGGACACAACCTGAAGTTCTGAATGCTGAAGCATTCCTTTGGGAGGCATATGAAGGAAAATCCTGTATTTTCCTTTCTGTTCCCTTCCCTTTATGCTGGACACAAGCATAATTGTTGGAGAGTTCCCTTACAGGACCTAGTGAAAAGAATGTTACCTCATTTTAAGTTAAATAAAAAAATAAATAGATAAGTAAGCCATGCATTTCTAGACTCAGTCACATAGTAGGCCCCTTGTAGTCCCATGTTCCTGAGAAAATATCCCATTAATTCCTCTTCCTTTTATTTCTTACTCTTTTTTTATATCTTCTATTCTTTCTTCAGTCAGTGCTTTTCTCTTCATCTCTTTTTTTCTTTGAATGTGTCTTCTTCTTTTGGTCTTCCTTTTTACATCTCTCCCTTCATTTTTCTTGGACTTTTTTACTTTAATGTCTTTCCTACTTCCCCTCCAGTATTTCCTAATTTTAAGTTCCATGTTTTTGCTCACTCTGTAATTCCTATCCGCCTTCTTTTTGTCCGCATTCTATCTCTCTTACCTCTCTGAACATATTACCTTTTTTTCACTTTGTCCATTTTTTCTTATCCTTTCTCTTTGTCTTGTCTCCAGCTCCCTGATCCAGCTTTCACTCTTCATGATGTTGGCCACCTATCCTGCTGCCTTTATCTTCAAGACTTCTATTGGCATGTACCCACTTTCACTTACCCACAGTGTCTCTCCTTTCCAGATAGATAAAAGCTAAATGAAGGACAGTGCTGCTGTCACAAGCTGTGATACGTTCCGGGCCCTCATATCTTCTGCCAGTAGGACATGCATTGTGTGCAAGCAGTTCACCAATGTTGAACTATCAGATGAGAGATATTTAACCATATAGGAGGACAAGAACACAGGACTTGAAGGGACCATCTGGGTCTGGTGATCACAACATCCCTATAATAAATATCCTTTTTTTTCTCTATTTTTTAAAATAAGCTGTGCTTTAAAAGAAAATAGGAGTAATATTGCCTTCATGGAACTAATAAAGAATTGTTTTGCTTAGTGTTTTCTCAATATTTTAAACTCAAGCAAGCCCTCAGTAGGCTCAAGACACCCCTTAGAAAATAGCAGCTCTTAGTTGTCACTTGTTTTTTTAATACAGAAAAGTAATTACGCAGTTCTTCTTTTGCAAAGAATTCAGCAATATCACTACAGGTCAAAATGTTTTTGACACCATGGATTCCTATTTGCAATCTCTGGATTTATCTTGTGAGTCCCAGTCCTGTATTGTATTCATAAGTCTATCCATCCCCTAATGTGATTAGCCCATTTCTATATGTGGTTTTGTATTGCTTACTGGTTTATTTCTGCAAATTATTCATAATACTATAGCCAACAGGGCTATGAGTTAGTAATCTAAGAAAGTATATATTAGATGAAAGTATTGTGAAGTGGATAAATAACTGGTTGAATCATCATGCTCAATGAGTGGTCATCAATGGTTCAATGTTTAGTTGTAGGAGGTAGTGAGTTGGGTCCCTTAGGAGTATGTACTGGTTCTGATATCATTTAATATGTTCCTTAATGATTCGGAAGATAGGATTGAGTGCACACTTAGCAAATTTGCCAATGACACCAAGCTGTGTATAGTTGCAGACACTGTGAAGGGTAAGATTAGGATTCAAAGTGACCTTGACAAACTGGAAAAATGGCCAGAAATCAATTGAATGAAATTCAATAGGGACAAGTGCAAAGTTCTGCACTTGGGACAGGACAATCACATGCTCAAATTCAGACTGGGAATGACAAGGCTGCATTTTTGCAGAAAAGGACCTTGAGGCTACAATGAACCATAAGTGAATTTAAGCTAATAGTGTGCTCTTGTTGCATAAAAGGTCAATAGGATACTGCACTGTATTAAAAGAAGTGTCACTTGCAGATCAAGAGAAGTGCTTTTTCTAGTCCAATTAGCATTGGTGAGGCCTAACCTAGAGTACTGTGTCCAGCTTTGGGCCCCTCAATAATTCAAGAAAGATGTGAAAAAATAGGAGTCAAGCAGAAAGCAACAAAAATTATTAAAGGCCTGGAAGATGTGAAGATGTTCTGAAAAAACTAGGGTTATTTAGTCTAGTGAAGAGAAGACTAAGGGGGAATTTGTTAATAGCTTTCAAATATCCCAAGACTAATTATATGGAGTATGGAGATATTCTGTGTGGCCACAGGGGACAAGACACAGCATTTGAGAGGGATTGTCAAGGAAGATCTGCCTTGAGCACGGGTTGGACTAGATGACCTTCTGAGGTCCCTTCCAAACCTATTCTATGATTACATCTCCTGTGCTTATCAAATCTTTTGACATTTGATGGTCTTTTAAACTAAAGTCAAGATATTTTGATTAATAAATCTTTTGCATTTTTAATCCATCCTGCCATTATGGAACTGTTACTTTTAACATTGTTTTAATTATACATGCTTCCAAAAAAACCCAAGAAAAATGCAGTCAAATAAATCACAGATTGTGGTGCACACCCACTTTTCAGGCTTTCACACATTGGCAGCTGTCAGAAATTGGGAACATCATTCCATGGTGATTAGAGATTGTCCTGGTCTGTCTTCTCCATGGAAATTATGCACATGTGCACTAGATTGTGCCTTCTACAATCCAGTATAATGATTGTGGGGAAAAAAAAGCAAAGACGCTGCCATGTGCTTTGCATAGCCACAGGCACCTGTGCCATGTCAGTATAGAATAGTTACAGATCTGAATGGTTACAATTTTGCACTCACCTTGAGCAGGTGGGAGTTACCATGCAAACTGCAAACCAGTGAGAATCAAGCCCTATGTGTGAGTCAGTGACTTTTCCTTCCACTGGGAATAGAGACAGACCATAAATCCATCTCCACTGCCTTATTAAACCTCTAGTTTATGGTTGCTTTCTGTCAGCACAATAGCACAAAATAGCCCCACTGGTAAACCTAGCCATTTTCATTTACATTTGCTGCTTATCAAAAAGGTGACACAATGCTCACTTTTCCTTTAGTTTATTTAGTTCCTTCATTACTGCAATCCAAAATATGAGGTCAGGTGCTTCCAAAGTCTCATCTGTGACTACATTTCCGAAACAATGTGTAGGTTTTTAAATTGTTTGGTGCCCCTTGATTACAATAGGAATAACACTGCATAAGACCCATGCACTGTTGTGAAAGCAAGAGAGAGATTTCCAGCAAAGTATGGCAGTGTCAGGATGGAAGTGAGCCCAGGAACTCCCATGAATGTTAATGGACCACAGCTCATTCTGTGTAGGGGCCACTGTGGATGCATCCCTTACCACTAACTGCTCCAGATACAATAAAACAACCCCATATTATTTCATGTTTTAGAGAATATAATGAAAGATTAATTGTGACAGCTGGAACATAAAAGCAGAGTTTGTGCTTGTCATGGTATTAATCTGTTCATTTGAGAGATGCTCAGCTTTTGCATTACTGATAGCTGTCCTTACCCAAGATTTCTTTTTTTAAAACAGATTACATTTTTATTCTTTTTAAAGTAGTGACTGCTATGTTATTTTATTGCGTGTGTCAGAGAGTTGGAATAGATGGGTCCAGTGTCAAGTGTACTAACATTATACTATACAAGAAAAGTAAATGGGCCCTGTAATCAAATACACTTCATTTTGTAGGAGGGCACTGAAAATGAAATTGCTTCTGTCTTCCTAAGTAGGGACCAGTTCAGCCACCTCCCTGCTGGGCCCCCCTCGGGCCCCGAGAGAGACACGCCTGGGCCAAGGGTTAGCGAGGAGTTAGTTAGGGTACTTCTGGAGAGGCTGGACGTGTTCAAGTCCGCTGGTCCGGACGATCTTCACCCTAGGGTTCTACAGGAACTGGCCGAGGTCATTGCGGGACCCCTGGCGCGGCTCTATGAGCACTCGTGGTGCTCTGGCGAGGTGCCGGAGGACTGGAAGAGGGCCAATGTGGTCCCTATCTTCAAAAACGGAAAAAAAGAGGACCCGGGAAATTACAGGCCAGTTAGTCTGACCTCAATCCCGGGTAAGCTCTTTGAAAAAATTATCCTGGCACACATCCAGGAGGGCCTTGCGGGGGAATGCATGCTCAGGGGCAACCAACATGGGTTCATCAGTGGCAGGTCTTGTCAGACCAACCTGGTGGCCTTTTACGATCAGGTCACCAAATCATTAGACGCAGGGGTTGCTGTGGATGTAGTCTTTTTGGACTTCCGGAAGGCTTTCGACACTGTCTCTCACCCTGTCCTCATCAAAAAGCTGGGAGACTGTGGTGTCGATGCCCACACGGTCAAATGGGTCGCCAACTGGTTGGAGGGCCGCACCCAGAGGGTGGTAGTGGATGGGTTCTTCTCGACCTGGAAGGATGTGGGCAGTGGGGTTCCGCAGGGCTCGGTCCTCGGGCCCGCACTGTTCAACATCTTCATCAGTGACTTGGATGAGGGGGTAGAAAGCACCCTGTTCAAGTTTGCTGATGACACTAAGATGTGGGGGGATGTGGGCGCACTAGAAGGGTGCAATAGGCTACAAGCTGACCTTGACAGGTTGCAACGGTGGGCGGATGAGAATAGGATGGGGTTTAACACTGAGAAGTGCAAGGTGTTGCACATGGGGAGGAAGAACCGGCACCACACTTACAGGTTGGGGAACTCCCCTCTTGCCAGCACGGAGACGGAAAAGGATCTTGGAGTCGTCATTGACTCCACGATGAACATGGGCCGGCAGTGTGGGGAGGCAGTCAAGAAGGCCAACCGTACCCTGTCATGCATCCACAGATGCATCTCGAGCAGGTCCAGGGAGGTGATCCTCCCCCTCTATGCGGCACTGGTCAGGCCGCAGCTGGAGTACTGCGTCCAGTTCTGGGCGCCACACTTCAGGAGGGACGTGGACAATATGGAAAGAGTTCAGAGGAGGGCCACTCGTATGATCAGGGGTCAGCAGGGCAGGCCTTATGAGGAGAGGCTACGGGACCTGAACCTGTTTAGCCTCCACAAGAGAAGGTTAAGGGGGGACCTTGTGGCCTGCTACAAACTGGTCAGGGGGGATCAGCAGGTATTGGGGGAGTCCCTGTTCCCCCGTGCGCTGCCAGGAGTGACCAGGAATAACGGTCACAAACTGGCGGAGGGTAAGTTTAGATTAGATATTAGGAGGCGCTACTTCACAGTCAGGGCGGCTAGGGCCTGGAACCAGCTTCCAGGGGAAGTGGTGCAGGCTCCTAGCCTGGGGATTTTTAAAAGGAAGTTAGATGAGCACCTTGCCGGGGTCATCTGACCCCGGTGCTCTTTCCTGCTAAGGCAGGGGGTCGGACTAGATGATCTACCTAGGTCCCTTCCGACTCTAGCAACTATGAAACTATGAAACTATGAAACTATGAGATGGGTCCTAATCTGCATTGGCTTCAATGGGGCTGCACAGTGGCTGAGGGCTACCTCCAGAAAGGAGTAGTGCATGTATGATTTGTAGTTATAAAGTACTAAAACAGGGCTTTGAATTAGTTTGCCTTACATCACCATTGCTGCGTAATATTTACCAATGCATATAGTAAAACACCCTTATGAAAAATCCCTATTAACGCCAATAGAAGTCTATGAGCATTCTATATTTTAACCATTTCCTAGAGAATATAAAGTAAAAGTATATCCCTGTTGAAGATTGCTGAAGCATGGCCAACGGAAAATATATTCTTCCCTCTTAAATTTTGTAGAACCTTATTAAAGTATATAGAAATCCTTTTGTTTCATACAGTAGGACAGCAGTTCTCAACTGGGATGCTATGGCACTCTGAATTTCCACAAGATGCTATTAAGAATGTAGCACCACCTGGCCCCTATGTCAGGAGGTAAAGCTGTCTTTCCCCATCTGCCACCTTGTGCCTGCCCCAATTACTCCAGCAGGTGTCTGTGGCTTTTTCTCTGGGGACTGCCACTGTTGCTTCCCTCCCCTGCTCTTCATCACCCCAGGCAACCTCTGTGCCATGTGCCCCATGCTACCAGCAGCATACTGTGGGTAGATGAATGAACACAGCCACACTTTGGAGCCCGGATCATCCCCTCGCTCTTACTACAATCCCACAGCTGGTGGAAGGGTCCATAAGAGTAGTTGCCAGTGTGTGAGGATCAGTCTCAGCAGTGGAGGCTGCCCTTGCCCTCCCCACCCACCAGGTACAAACAAAGTGGGGAGGGGATGCAAGAGGGGGCACGAGCAGACAGTGGAAAAAGCAAGGCATAGCAGGGTTAGGTCCTGTCTCTGCTGCTCTTACATGGCACCAGCTAGTTACACAGGTGGTTCTCAACCTTTTTAGCCACAAGGCACTCCTCCATATCTTTTCTGAATTTAGATTTTAGCTCAGTGATTCTCACCTGGGGTGCTGCAAAATTCAGAAAGGTTATGGGAGAGTGCTTGGATGCTAAAAAAGAAAGAATCACTGCTATAAATTTTTTCCTGCTTTCAGATATACAGCTTTCATTGACTCTAGAGGATCGAATTTGTCTGAATGATTATTTCATCAATCAAAGTTCACCGGTATGAAATAAAAATACAAAACTGCTTTGGCCCCATTCATGGTTTTGTCTCCAGCATTAACAAATAATGAAAAAATGTCCATAAAAAAAGAGCTAGAATTTCAAAGGATTTAAATGAGAGCTTTATCATTGACTTAAAGGATACAATGCTCTGGCCTACCACATATAAAACTTAATAAAACAAGAATTCATGTCACTGACGTATCATAGTTTGTAGGGGGTCAGAAGGGACCTGAGCAGATCATCTAGTCCGAACCCCTGCAATGGCAGGAAAGAGTACTGGGGTCAAACGACCCCAGCTAGGTGATTGTCAAGCCTTGTCTTAAAGACCCCCAGGGTAGGAGCCAACACCACTTCTCTTGGAAGTTGGTTCCAGATCCTAGCCGCCCTGATGGTGAAGTAGCGCCTCCTGATATCTAGCCTAAATCTACCCTCTGCCAGCTTGTAACTATTATTCCTAGTTACTCATGGTAATGCTCAGGGGAACAGGGACTTTCCAAATGCCTGGTGGTCCCCCCTGACTAAATCCCGCCTCAGCCTTCTCTTGTGGAGGCTGAACAGGTTCAGGTCCCTTAGCCTTTCCTCATAGGGCCTGCCCTGCTGCCCCCTGATCATGTGAGTGGCCCTCCTCTGGACCCTTTCCATGCTGTCCACATCCCTCTTGAAGGCACCTAGAACTGCACCCAGCACTGGAAGCAGTACTCCAACTGCAGCCTGACCAGTGTCTCATAGAGAGGGAGGACCACCTCCTTGGACCTGCTCGAGATGCATCTGTGGATGCATGACAAGGTGCAGTTGGCCGTCCTGACTGTATCCCCACACTGCCGGCCCATGTTCATTTTGGCATCAATGATGACTCCAAGATCCTTTTCTGCCTCTGTACTGACAAGAAGGGAGTTGCCCAGCCTGTAGGTATGGTGCTGGTTCTTCCTCCCCAACACTTGTCAGTGTTGAATCCCATCCTATTCTCCTCCACCCACCCCTGTAACCTGTCTAGGTCTGGTTGCAGGGTATTCCTCTCTTCTAGCAAGCCCACTTCCCCCTGCATCTTAATGTTGTCTGCGAATTTGAACAGGTATCATTTTAGATGGTTTCCTTTCACTTTGTAGTTGTTTTTGAAATATTAATTTAAGTGGGGTGTGTAACGAAACTAAAGGATACCTAAAAAGGAAAGAGGAGTCTGAGCTTTGTTATTTCTCAGCTAATAGATACCATCACTTACAAATTCCTATAATGGCATTTGGAAGAAATTAAACTAATGTTTATTGATCGTCTAAAATGCAATTAATCATGTGTCTTGTTTTCCTTTGAAATTCTGTCTCATTCCAAATAAGATTTGGTCTTTTACCCATGCTGACAGTAGTAGGTAATGTGTTTAATGTAAAAGCATGTTGAACACAGTACTGTGCACAGCACTGCATGTTGATACAGTACTGGTCTTCTGTACCATGTGATTCCTTGCATCACTTGTCTTTGTTAGAAGTGAATATATGTAGTTTTCATGGTAAAAAGAAACATGAATACATTACGTTTTTATGAACAAACTGCTTAAATTGAGTCTTATTTGTACAATGAAACAGTTGTATTGGATAAGCACAGTCAAGTGATGTTTTACATTAAGTAGTTATGACATTATATCCAGTTGAATTTTTTACTCTTCTATTAAGGTTTTCTCTGAGCAATCACAATACTGACAAGGTTGCCATGTTAACATTTTAAAGCAGCCGGGGTGGGAAGGGGAGCTGATTTGTCTTCAGGCTCCCACGGGACAGCCGATTTTCCGATAGTTCTACAAAAAGAAGTGACAGGTTTTGCTCTCTAGACTGATTGTTGCCTTTATTCCATAGGCTATAGATTCCTAGATTTCAGCAAGAAATATGATATTCAGTTAGATGCAGTTGTGTTGATTTTTTATGAAAAATTAAACTTCTTTAATGTGGCGGTTCTTATCATGTACTGGAGCAGTTCGTGTTCCATACAGAAACCATTAATGTAATTGCATTTTCCATATCTACTGTACCTTTAAGGAAGAAACCATTGATTTTTTTTCTCAAGTGTAACTAGGGTTCTCATTATGAATTTTTAATATTTCACTGGAGAATTTAATTATGAAGCAGCATGCTAATAATTTTTTCTTAACTTGAAAATCATAACATGCAAGTGCAATTGTCATCCACTTCAGTATTTCCAGCTGTTTCATTTGAAGCAGATGAAGATACTTTCAACCTATATGATTTTTCAGCTAAAAACACTTCCAGATGGTCATGAATTAATGCTCAGAATACTCCTAAGCTTAAAGGTAAATGTCATTTCTATTTTACAAGTAAGGTGACAAGACAGAAAGGGAAAATCCTGATTTGTTTAAAATCAATGGGAGTTCTACCATACAATTTCTGGGCTAGAACCAATGAAAGAGATATACAACAGGAGACTGAATCAAAAACTAAATCAAAAACTCTAATCTTGAAACAGGTGTTCAGCTGCTGCTACAGCCTTAAGTTGTTTTTTTTAATTACCCTGATCATTACCAGGCTGAGTAGTTGGGCACCTCATTCACAACTAAGCCTAAATCAAAATGTACCCCCAAGTCACTGCCCATATTCATGTCCCTAAATGCCTGTTTTCATGTGTGGTACAGAAGAAATGTGTGTGCAGGTGAGCCAGGAACTTTGAAAACCTGGTCTCTACTTTGTAAATCTTCTAAGATATTTCAAAAAAAATAAATGCCCTGGTATGACATGTTACAAAATATTTGTTTGCACTTTTGCTACAAAGTCAAATAGCATTTTAGTTGAATATGAGGGAATATTCATAGGAATCAAGTCTTCAGTGGTCACTTTCCTCCTCAAGTATGTTATCATTCCACTGAACTCCCTCTTTTCCTGCTGGCACTGTGCACATATGGCATACTGCATGTGGGTGAAAAAATATATTTAGAAAATGTGTGGCATTTTGTAGGTTGACTGTTAAGTCTAAGACTTTATAGATTCCTAGCCATATAAATACCTGAAATATCATTTAAGTCACAAAACATGAAACTTGGTTATAAACTATACAATTGAGCAGAAAAAGGAGTTACCCTTAAGTGATATTTTCATATAACATGTTATAAAAAGCACCATTTTTTTTCATTTTCTTATTGGCCTCTGCTACATGTTGCATTTATTACTCAATTAACTGGTTAATCATGTGATAAATTTAGACCAGCCACATGTGCAAAGTAATTATCACAATTAACTGGTTAAATACACAAGAGATTCAGATCAGCCACACATGCAAATTATTTACCACGCAATACAAACAACTATCTAGCTATAAAAAGAACCAACCAGCTAGAAAGTTAGTGCTTTAAATGTGTAACAACTCTAAAGCTGGTTTCTCCAGCTTTAATTTGAACATGTGACAGGACTCAGTATTACATTCATTTCAGGGTTACAGGCAAGTTTACAGAACATTTTTAGACATTTGTGATGAGTTTATTACTTTTAATAAGCATGCAATATATGGCTCCTCAGCTTTGGCTGACATTTTGAAATTAGACTTCCAGCAGTGAAATCTTGTCAGGGATGGGTTTTAGATTACTCAGGCTTTCATGATTAGAGCTTTTGGTATATAATGTCAAGTACAATCGTAAGTGAAATGCTAAATGAACATACTATTGTTAAGGTCATAATAGCACAAAGAGAAAAAGAGATGTAGAGTATAGAGCATTGGGTTTTTTTTGCTGACTTGAATTTAAATTTTATTATTAACTTTCCTTGAACCAGGCATATTTCTAGTGGCAGACAAATGCATGTATGGACAGAGACAAGAAGGATTTATATATTGTTTTAAAAAACAGTTCTCTAAAAGTCTTTAATATATAGTAGATCATACAGCTACATTAAGCTATTGAAATAATTTATTATATTATTTATTTGGGGGATTCATGCTGTATCATTCATGAAATAATGTCTTTCCACATGGTAAGTATCTGGGTTATGTATACATAGTGCCTATAATTCTTCTTTATTCTGTTTCTTTTTTCATATATATATTTATGAATAGAAGATAGCATAGTGTAACTATCTTGCATGGCAGTCCTTCATTTCTACGTTGATGATTATGGTCAGGTTGAGAAAACAGCTTAAATAAATATGCAGAATAACTAGCATCTGTATATAATATATGCCAGATCACAGATGTCATGGCTGCAATGCCCTGTGCGCAAAATTTAAATTAGTCTTTTCTGTTATTCATGTTAGAGACCATGAACTGAATGAACTTGCTGACTAACCAAAAGCTTTTTTGGACTGTTGGCTTGAATAAAGTAAGCAGTATTTGACTCACCTGAAGTATCTCAGAGCAAAATCCACAAAGAAATTTAGACTCAACATTGTAATACCTCATTCTTGCTGACTAGTGGAATCCACAGCTCCATGTACAATATATGGGAAGAATTAGGAACCTCAGAACAGGAACAATAAAAGCCAGTAAGCTCTATCAGGAACTGTCTAAGTTACCCAGGGGGAAATGTTGCAGACAAGCCTGAGACGCACATCTCTCAGGAACACAGCACCACCCTATATTTGAGAATCAGTGTCGGGAATTAGGTGTCTAAGTCAAGCTCATCCTTCTTCACAGAAACATAATGACATGGTGCCATCACCCAGTTTCCCTGTAGTTAAAGCAGTCAAACCTCTCCCCTTTTTGATTGGAGCTATGTAGGTACAGACATTCAAAAATCCCAAGGCAGAATCAATCTAAGCTACATGGTTTTCTGTAAGTGCCAGAGTTTAGATCAGTAGTAAACAGAACATTCACCCTTTGGTGGCCGTGGGGGAGGTGGGGAGGAAGGGGAAGAGGTGAGTTTTAGACTGCTTCTGCCATTTTTAAACTAGTCTGTGTGCTGAACGTCTGTTCTGTTACTGGTATAAACAGGTTTTTTTGCTGAACTTCTGTTCTGCAATGGCTAAGGACCAGTTTCCAATAACTTATACTGGTACTGTTTGTACCTGGCCTTGGAGCATGAGCTCAGAAACAGTACTCCCTCCAGGGACTGTCCTAACCACTGGACTATGGGGTAGTGTGAACTGGTATTTCTCTATTGTTGAAGAGACTTCACATTTTACAAAATATTTAAAAATTCATTGGAACAGAGACTGGAATCCAGCGTGCAAGCCAGAGTCATTTTCCCCATTTTTTTGGATCAATGAGTATTTAAATATTCTGGAAGACAAATGAGACAGCTTCAGTTAGGGCAGCTGAAAGCACCTGCTTCAAACTGTTCTATATACCAGTAATCAACATCCTTGGAGAATTTAGGAGCTATAGGTCAAGTCACTGCTTCAGTTGGACATAGGGATTGAAACCTAGGTTTCTCAAATCCCAAGTGAATTTTCTAATCATGGGGTGGTTGAGTAAAAGAGATTAACCCCTCTCATGGCTGTGTATTGTATAAGGTTCATCTCACAGGCGTGTTATGGAGAGGCCTACCAAGCCAGGCCCCACTTGTAAAACAGGTAGAGGAACATACCTTCTGAAGCCTGCTCAGGTTGAGGCATTGAGCAGCATCAGGACTTGATGGTTGTTCACATGACCAGCAGCAAATATTTCAGTACCTAGAGAACTAGGATTTTGAGGATTTGAACTTTGAACTCAGAAATTAGGCAACTAAGTTCTTTTGTGAATTTAGCCATCATCCTATGTTTTAAGCATTCACACAAACTTAATTCATGAAATCACTATTGATTTGATCCCATAAACATTATAATTGGATTGTAACCTGGTAATTTAAGGAACAACTTTCTTGACCATATATGCAAATGAAGAGTGAAATTCAGATAATTTAGATATCTTCAGAGAGTGAGTAAAAAGACCAAAATTGGCCCCAAAGGCAAATCAGTGATTTTGTGTTCAATAGTAACACCTTTAAAATATAATATTTTGCCAGTTAAAAAAATAAACATTCAAATGAAAATGCAGTTAACTTGTAGCAGTTTTGATTATGACCAACTTAATTTCTGATCCATTTTAAGGATCTGAGCAATGGCCTAGTCCTGCTCAAATTCAAATTGAGGGATGTAGTCCTCTTCCTCAGTAACCATGGCTATGAACTCTAGGCCAGAGAAAATGCAGTTTGGCAGTTGAGAACCCTGGCCTTTGCTTCAGCACCCATCAGTCATTTTTATTTGTCGATTCATGATTTGGTATAGTAGAAACTAATTAATGAATTGAGTATTTTGTTACAGGTTAAATGTCTCCTGCTTTGAAAGCAAATATCCTCAGGATTTATCTAGCAGTGGGAGACCATTATCTTGTGACAACTTTATCATCCACTGAAATTATCTCTTAATTACCTTGTGTCTTAATGTGTGTTTGATATTACCAATTATTACCAACCAATATAAAAATTGTTTTCTCTATTCTGTTTGCTGTACTGTTCGGTAACAACACGTTTCCAGCAATGCATATTTTCTGCTTTTGAATAATGAGCTTCTGTCTTTTAAAATAGAATGCCATTTCAACCGTAATATTACCCCATATGGTATTGAGACCGTGGGCAGCAGGTAGGGAAGCGGAGGGGCTGATGGAGTTGCAGCTGGGCGGAAGCTGGAGCACAGAATGGAGCCTGTACCCAGAGGGGCAGTGGGAGGGCAGAGCTCAGCTGGGCAGGGTGTGGGTGTGAGGGTGGGGGTGTAGGGACCCACCCCACACTCCTCCCATGGCATGCAGCCCTGGTGAAAGCACTCTACATCAAGGAGGAATATACTTCCTCGTTAATTAGCAAGGGGGTAGAGGGGGGGCACTCTGAGGTGCTCTGGGTTAGAGTAAAAGGCAGTCCAGGGGAGAGAGACTTAACGGTGGGAGTCTACTATAGACTCCCAACCAGGGAGAAGAGCTCGACCAGGAATTCTTAGGTCAGCTTACAGAGGCAGTGAGGGCTAAGGATGTGGTCATCATGGGGGACCTGAACTTCCCAGACATCTGCTGGGAGGAGCAGTCAGCCAAGTCTGATCGCTCACGTCGGTTCTTAGCCAGAGTGCAGGACCTCCATCTAACCCAGGAGGTGCACAGTCCCACCAGGGGAGACGCCTTGTTAGACCTGGTGCTGGCCACGGGTGATGACCTGGTGAGGGGGCTGCGGGTGATGGGCCACCTGGGAGACAGCGATCATCGCTTGCTGGAATTCACCATCCAGCGTAAGGTGGCAAAGGGCTGCAGCAAGGCAACAGCCCTAGACTTTAGGAGGGCTGACTTCAACAAGCTAAGGAGGATCGTTGGGGAAGCGCTGAGGACCCAGAGGGGAAGGGAATCGGATGTCGAAGGTGAGTGGTTGCTCCTTAAGGAGACGATCCTCCATGCCCAAAGGGAGGTAATCCCAACAAGGGTCAAAGGGAGCAGGAGGACACATAAACCCCCATGGCTCACTAAGAGCATCCGGGAATGTCTCCTTGCTAAAAGGGAGGCATATACCCAATGGAGAGATGGGGTCATCACCAAGAAGGACTATGTTACAGTCGCCCGAGGATGTAGGGGGGCAGTCAGGAGGGCCAAAGCAGAGTTGGAGATAGGACTAGCTTCCCAGATTAAGGACAATAAGAAGTCCTTCTTCAAATACATAGGGGGTAAAAAGAGAGTCCCGGGTAATGTGGGGCCCCTGCAGGACACGATGGGCAACTTAGTCATCACGCCAGATGACAAAGCTAACATATTTAACGATTTCTTTGCCTCTGTCTTCCTAAGTAGGGACCAGTTCAGCCACCTCCCTGCTGGGCCCCCCTCGGGCCCCGAGAGAGACACGCCTGGGCCAAGGGTTAGCGAGGAGTTAGTTAGGGTACTTCTGGAGAGGCTGGACGTGTTCAAGTCCGCTGGTCCGGACGATCTTCACCCTAGGGTTCTACAGGTACTGGCCGAGGTCATTGCGGGACCCCTGGCGCGGCTCTATGAGCACTCGTGGTGCTCTGGCGAGGTGCCGGAGGACTGGAAGAGGGCCAATGTGGTCCCTATCTTCAAAAAGGGAAAAAAAGAGGACCCGGGAAATTACAGGCCAGTTAGTCTGACCTCAATCCCGGGTAAGCTCTTTGAAAAAATTATCCTGGCACACATCCAGGAGGGCCTTGCGGGGGAATGCATGCTCAGGGGCAACCAACATGGGTTCATCAGTGGCAGGTCTTGTCAGACCAACCTGGTGGCCTTTTACGATCAGGTCACCAAATCATTAGACGCAGGGGTTGCTGTGGATGTAGTCTTTTTGGACTTCCGGAAGGCTTTCGACACTGTCTCTCACCCTGTCCTCATCAAAAAGCTGGGAGACTGTGGTGTCGATGCCCACACGGTCAAATGGGTCGCCAACTGGTTGGAGGGCCGCACCCAGAGGGTGGTAGTGGATGGGTTCTTCTCGACCTGGAAGGATGTGGGCAGTGGGGTTCCGCAGGGCTCGGTCCTCGGGCCCGCACTGTTCAACATCTTCATCAGTGACTTGGATGAGGGGGTAGAAAGCACCCTGTTCAAGTTTGCTGATGACACTAAGATGTGGGGGGATGTGGGCGCACTAGAAGGGTGCAATAGGCTACAAGCTGACCTTGACAGGTTGCAACGGTGGGCGGATGAGAATAGGATGGGGTTTAACACTGAGAAGTGCAAGGTGTTGCACATGGGGAGGAAGAACCGGCACCACACTTACAGGTTGGGGAACTCCCCTCTTGCCAGCACGGAGACGGAAAAGGATCTTGGAGTCGTCATTGACTCCACGATGAACATGGGCCGGCAGTGTGGGGAGGCAGTCAAGAAGGCCAATCGTACCCTGTCATGCATCCACAGATGCATCTCGAGCAGGTCCAGGGAGGTGATCCTCCCCCTCTATGCGGCACTGGTCAGGCCGCAGCTGGAGTACTGCGTCCAGTTCTGGGCGCCACACTTCAAGAGGGACGTGGACGATATGGAAAGAGTTCAGAGGAGGGCCACTCGTATGATCAGGGGTCAGCAGGGCAGGCCTTATGAGGAGAGGCTACGGGACCTGAACCTGTTTAGCCTCCACAAGAGAAGGTTAAGGGGGGACCTTGTGGCCTGCTACAAACTGGTCAGGGGGGATCAGCAGGTATTGGGGGAGTCCCTGTTCCCCCGTGCGCTGCCAGGAGTAACCAGGAATAACGGTCACAAACTGGCGGAGGGTAAGTTTAGATTAGATATTAGGAGGCGCTACTTCACAGTCAGGGCGGCTAGGGCCTGGAACCAGCTTCCAGGGGAAGTGGTGCAGGCTCCTAGCCTGGGGATTTTTAAAAGGAAGTTAGATGAGCACCTTGCCGGGGTCATCTGACCCCGGTGCTCTTTCCTGCTAAGGCAGGGGGTCGGACTAGATGATCTACCTAGGTCCCTTCCGACTCTAGCTACTATGAAACTATAACTATGAAACTATAAGTGCACTTTCATTGACTTTTACCACTGTTGGACTGATTGACACTAGAGGTAAATTTGGTTTCTTTCTTTCATTTGACAAAGAGCATCCATTAAGTCGGTAGACTTTCTCTTGACCTTATAACTTTAACTTAAGCTAGTTATTATTTATGGTCATCCATACAGTTTTTAAATGTAATATAGGACTGTTTTAAATGTAAGGTGACTGCTCCTTTAAGGACAGAAACTGCCTAGGGAGAGGGCCCTAGGAGCCTGGCACCTTAGTGCCCTGCAACAGTCCTATTGATTGGTTTGAAACCCCACAGGTTTAGGTTACTGTGGCAGCAGGCTAATGAGGGAATTAGCCTGCACCTGCATCCATCAACTGACCAGAAGGAGCCAGGGCCCTGGGCCCATATAAGCTCCAGCACTGGGACTGAAGGCAGTTAGGGCAGCGCAGGGGCTCATATTTATGTTATTGCTTTTAATCCGGTGCACCAGACTGAGGCTATTGGGGAGGAGGAGGCCTCATTGGGGCACACTACCAACTGAGGCCAACTTAAACTGAGGCCTCATCATGAAAGACAAGGTCTATATACCATCTGTGAGGCATGGGGTGTGATAAAGGGGCACTTTTGCAGTCACGCATCTAGCCCATAAGGCTTGGGGTGCTTACTTAGAGTGGGACCCAGCAAAGGGTCTGAAAACGCATGCGGTTTAGTGGGATCCACCAGGACTATCACTGCATTGCACCTTGAGGGGAGGCTCCCTATCTACCATCTATTATCTTAAACATCAAGACGTGTCAGAAAAGAATGCAGGGTACCCATAGGGCAAAGATGGCAAGATCACAGGGCCCTAGGGGCATCATGGCCATCCCTAGGGACCCCATGCCATGACAAAGACTATATGGTAAATCTAATCTAATAAATCTCAAGTGTTGAAAGCCAGATCTTCAGGTCGAGCAAAACAATAGAGAGGAAAGCTCAGAAAGAAAATGGCTTTAAAAAAATGACTTAAAACATTCCTTTTTACTTCATTGGTTTTGGTGCTGTTAGAATAGCCTGAAGTTTTCTCTAAGGCACATCAGGTAGCAAAACAGAGCCAAAACTGGTACCGTTTATCAGAATAATGTAGTAGAGCGTGCTTCTACAGAAGTTGTGTGGAGTAAGGATTCCTAAGCTGAGTCTATACCCCTGAGACATAATTTCTTGGACTCAGAGGATCCTGTGGAGTTGATCCTCACTGCTTAATACACGTTTAGGGAAGATTACGCTAGCAGTGTGGCTCTATGTGGCTGAACCATGCCAGAAAACCTGGACACAACATCCTCATTCTTATAACATACAACATGATATGGGCCCCAAGAAAGAGATCGTATAGATGATACATTATGTTAAAAGCAGAGAGAAAAAATGCCAACTAGGTAAAGAGAAATCAGGCAAAATCCAAACATGCAG
Organism: Crocodylus siamensis; assembly: GCF_052110815.1. NCBI lineage: Eukaryota > Metazoa > Chordata > Crocodylia > Crocodylidae > Crocodylus > Crocodylus siamensis. The sequence goes on from NC_143395.1 coordinate 55,092,222, forward strand.
GTTGGAAATAAGAATAGGTTAAGATTATGGCTGCCAAATATTTGCAGAAATCTAGTGGAAAGGATTAGGGGGAAATTCCTGAAGGACAGATTCTCTGCAGGTGTTAAGTAGGGGCTCCACTGACTTTAGTACAGTTATGTTGATTTGAAGCCAGCTAAGAATCTCACCAAAGTCTTTTAGAAATGCAAGGTAATAGAAAAAGAAAAGTTACACACCCATTTCTGCTAGTCTCAAAGAGTATGGACAAATGCTTGTGATGAAAACATTAGGAACTAGATATATGCACAAACTATTATTTGCTAGAAAACATCTTAGGTTAGACGTTCTAACCACATCCATATCCAGAAAGCTGATACCTGTGTGAGGTGATTGGCAGCTCAAGAAAGCCAAATATATGGCCCACTGAAGCTGATTATGGCAAAGCTTGAACAAGGCCCACCCAGCTCTTGCCTGTCTTGAGCTGTTACAGCAATTTCCTACCTTTGCAGGTAATAATCTTCACTCAAATGTCAAAAAGCCATCAGTAAAATGGAAATGTGCAGTTACAGCCAACATGCGCAAGGTCTTTTGCCATTTTTTCTGACAATGAAACAGCTCTTTCTGTTTTGTGCAAACACAGTACATTTTCAGGGTGATCAATGGCTTTGTAAACCCATTAAATGTGAGTGAAAATGACAGAGTAATATCCCTTGGCACCACAATGAAAATTACACACGTGCTTAATTTTAAAATAGTATTTGAAACAAAAATTAAAAGACAAAAACATATTTTAAATAAAAGTAAAGAGAGAAAGGACAAACTGGTTATTAGATCCTGATTGCAGTTTATAAGAAGTGATAATTTAAGATTCTGAGCTGGAGACAGAATTTTTGAGACAGTCCGCATATGTTTTTTGACTAAAAGCTCCCTCATTTCCTGGAGCTCACCTTTATTAATGAATTACATGCAAAATAAAAAACCATAAATCTCCAGCTCCTGCCTTCTCCCTTATTTTGGCTGTTGCTGGAGTGTCAACAGCAAATACTGGATTTCTCTGATAGTGGATACCATTCTTCCCTACCTTATTGTGAGTTTAACAAGTTGATTGTGCCATTGTGACCCAACAGGGCTCAGTACCTCTATGCAGGAGTCAAAGGGAGAGTCAGCAGAAGACTCAAGTCACACAGTTGCCAAGGTGCCAAGGATGTTCAGTATTAAAGACTGAACTAACATTTTGTTTAAAAGAAATTACTGAAAGGGTCCATAACAGCAGGTGAGGTTGAGAAGCTTGAAGAGGACCAATTTTTAAAAAGCTCAGCCAGGCTATTTCCAGTTTTCCTGCACTCAAAGCTGATCAGTAAAAACATCAATCTAGATGTTTTACCTAGGTTTGCATGTTCCTTTCCAGGTGTAATAGGAATGGAGAATAAAATGTTCAGACATTTTTAAGAGAAAATATTCTTATAGTATCCTTTGCACAAAACCATCATATTTTAGGTACTGCGTGGATATTTTCCATAAATGTCAAGTTTATGTCTAACTAATCCATGAGAAAAGTCTTGAATTACAGAGGACACTGCTGGAAGGCCAACGTGAAACAAATCTATGGCATTATATACCCTTCCAGAAAATCTGTTTTAAAGCCAGGCTGTCTGTGTTTTAATAAATATTTATTACCCACACATTAAAGTACTTTCAAGAGCATTTACCACAGAGTATTGTATTTCTTATCTTGATAAAAATGATACTCCTCCCCTGTTTTGAGAAAATTCAGTGTGCACACTGTGGAAAGTAATATCACCATTCACAGCTTCTAAGAGCTCTAAACAACTCAAGTATACATAAGCAGGAAAAATATTGTTTTGCACATCCCAACTCACTTCTCTTGCAGCAGACCCCATTGTGTCTGAAGAGAATGTCCACCCCTAAAGGTCCCAGCCACAATTGCAATCCCAGAATTTGCTCAAGTAACTATTTTTTCTGACTGTTCCTGGTAATGTAGTAGGAAATTATTGATTTTTAAAGCAGCGAATGAAAACCATTTACTGGAGTTGTAACACCAAAATGCTCGTTGTGATTCTCATTTTATATACAAATAAAAGGTGCCACATAGATCTTTCAAAGTTCTCTTCCTGTACAAGTATCAGTGTGCCAATTAATTAGCATGACAGCTTAATCAAAAGGAAAATGTCATTTGGAGAAGAAAGCAACCTAGACTCACAGCAGTCTGATTGAATGAGTGGAACAAGTGTCAGTAGTTTTCTTAAATGCTGAAGTGGTTTTTTGACACAGAGTGATTATATAAGTTACATTTTTCACGTAATCAGGCCCCTGAAAGTGCTCTACACCCCTGACTTCACAAATGTGCATGGCTGCAGAGTGCTTTTAAAATGGCCAATTGCCATTACCCTGGCCAAACAAGGTCTTGGATTAAGATGTTGTAAAGCAGAGCACCTTAGGGAAATTGTGTTCCCTCCAGGGTTAATTTCTCACATGGCAGTGGGGTTGTCAATGATGGGTGCAATGGGTGGGGAGAGCGGCAGCACAGAGCTGTCAGCTGCTCTGAATGGCCAGGGCTGGGGGGAAGGTGGGGTGGAATGGAGCTCCCTCAACTCCCTCAACTCACAGCCAACTACCCTGGGTATCGTGGGGGACCCAGGAGGTAGGGGGCGGACCCTGCCCTATCACTGGAGCTCCACGCTGTGTGCCTAAAGCTCCAGCATTGCAGGGGGGATGCCCCCATGCCCCTGCCAAGTCCAGCACAGGGCTTCCCTGCTGCAACTGTGGAGCTGCAGGCACACAGTATGGAGTTGCCCTCCCTGCTGCCCACAGGATGCATGTTGCCCAGTCCTGCTCTGCACAATACAACTGATTGCAAAGGGTTTCTGTGCAAGTCTCTTAAAGGTGCAGTCACTACTTCCTTCCTTCCCAGCCAACTAGTACTAACCATTATCAATCAGCATTAACATAACATAAATTTTTAAAAAATACTAATAAGTTTCAGTTAGCTGAGACGCTCTGGCTGTATCTACATGAGACAATGACTGCTTGTTTATACATGTATTAAATGACTGCACAATAACCCTGAGTTACTGCATAGTGGCATCAACAAACATCTTTTTTGTGCCGCTGACTCTGCAGTAGCCTAATACTACTGCACAGTAGTATCAGGCTACTGTGCAGTCAGCCTCTCGTGTAGACACAGCTTCCTTGATGTTGCACAGCACTGGAGGTTTCAGGCATTAGTGAGTCCATTAGTTCTGGTTCAGCTATTTTCTGCATCATTCTCAGGCTCAGGCATCTCAACTATATGTAATATATTTAGCCTGTATACCTTGCTGTGTTAACATAGCTCCCATTTTTTCCTCCATCTTTTTTCCCCAGGTTATTTCTATTATGTAAAATTGTATAGTTTTAGTCCAGCAGCTCCAACTCAAGTTCAAAGCTGCTCAGAACTGTCTCTACTATTTTTTCCCAGATCAAAATCCCATCTCTGTAGATCCTAGTACCATCTGCACCACCAAAAAAGTGTTGTATCTGCCTATAGTGGCAGTGGTGAAACCAACCCAAGTGGCAGGCTGAGGCTCTCCCAAAGCAGTGGTGAGCATGCACAAACATGTGTTCTCCTTCTCTAGGAGCACCTACTACAATCCTGCTGATGTAAGGAACATTCCTAGAGGCTCATTTATCTCTATTTATTCTGTTGAGAGCTTCCTTGGAGCTCCTTCAACTCTCCAGGGCCCTGCATCTCTTATGAGTGCACCCTTTTAATGAGACTAAGGACTTGACAGCCTGGGTACCTGTTTCTATAGCAATTTACAAATATTATCTTTTCCAATTTGTTAGTGGAAATATGGAAGTAGAAAACTATCAGCCCCAAGATTCATCTAATTATATTCTGCTTTCAGTGCTAATGCCATTTCTGGCACCAGATTAGCTGCATCCAACTTCATACAGGTTCCAGTTTCCTTCAGGCTGACAAACTATCCATCTTCTGCTGCAATGTAGTCAGTTGAATCAATGAACAGTTCTACTAAAGTAATAGCCCTCTTTGCTCATGCATGCTATTAGTACTTGCAAATTCCTGGGAAGTGATACAATCCCTTGTAATTCTTGCATCTTTTTCCAAATGCCAGAGGTTGTCTTGGCTTATGATGATTGCCACACTTTATGCAAATCTGTATGATTTTTTTTTGTAAACTTTGACTTCAAGCTCCTCATGCCTCTATGTTTGAAACATATTCTATTATAGTAATTTATGTCCTTTGTTATATCTGTAGGGTCAAAGAACTTCTGCCCTCCAACAGCTTTGTTCTGGACTAAGTAAATTCCTTCACTTACCAATTCCAATTGCTTTGTGATCGATTAATTATATGTTTGCCATACCATAGCCCAGTGAAGAGCTGATCTATTTCCCCAAAACTGTAACACTGGCTTTTCATAAATCACATATTCTATGTTTTCACCAGTAGCATAACTAAGAGGGTGACAGGGGAAACAGCCCCTGGCACTGCCTTTTTAGGAAGGTGACAAAAGCAGCCAATGTCGCAGCAGTGGCTGGACACACTGCCACAATCAGCATAGTAGGAGCTGGTGCTACACTATGTCATGGTGCTCCCAAGTTCAGAGCTGTCCAATTTTATACTGTTCTCAACAGAATAGGGAATAGAGATGAAAGAGCCCAACTGCCCCATGATTCATCCCTCTAGAAAAGTTCCTGTTTAGAAAGGTATCACTCATATACTTGATTTTCTGGAGAGTACAGTATTCCTCATATGTATATATTACTTTTTCCTAGTTAGGGTGATCTACCTACATTAACTAAGAATCATTAAAAACACCAGGGACTTCAGAAATAGAGCCATCTTCTGATGACTTTTCTTTTGGCAGTCACCCAACGCTCGCAGATACAAACTGAAATATCATTTAAAATTTCTCCAGCTGCCCAACACATTCCAGAAGAATTTCAACTCTAATGGGCTTTTAACTGAGGGTATTTTCTTTATTTTGTTTTTCTCCTAATATCACGTATTTGGAAATCACTCGGAGTCAGTGCATCTGACAGAGGTCTGCTTCATGCAGTATCTGAGTTACAAATGATTATCAGTGGGTGGGTGTATGCGAATTACAGGACATTAAGTTTAGTACCTATTATTAGTCAGGGGGGACCAGCAGGCACTGGGAAAGTCCCTGTTCCCCTGAGCACTGCCAGGAGTGACCAGGAATAATGGTCACAAGCTGGTAGAGGGTAGATTTAGGCTAGATATCAGGAGGCGCTACTTTATGGTCAGGGCAGCTAGGGTCTGGAACCAATTTCCAAGGGAAGTGGTGCTGGCCCCTACCCTGGGGGTCTTTAAGAGGAGGTTAGATGAACACCTTGCTGGGGTCGTTTGACCCCAGTATACTTTCCTGCCACGGCAGGGGGTCAGACTAGATGATCTACTCAGGTCCCTTCTGACCCTAGAAACTATGAAACTATGAAACTAAGACAGGTACTAAATGCTGTGTAATCGGCGCTACTGCTCATTAGCACAAACAAATGGTCTTTTGTGACATAAATTAACATTAGACTAAATCTACTGCACATTAGCACATTAACATGGGTTTTGCCCATCATACTAATGTGCAGTAAAATTAGTCTCCTGCACTTCAAGCATGTAGACATGCCCACTGTGCAATATGAGATCTTGCACAACATAACAGTTTGGTGCAATGGAGAGTCATAGTAGGATTTAACAGCTACTTAGTAGCCTTGAAATATATTTAAGGTGGAAAGACAGATTCCCCAAAGAGCAACTACAAGGCCTAAATATTGCATGTATGTTTGTTTTACCAATTCCATATCTAGATTGTAGTCCTAAATGGACCAAAGATTAATTGAACCTTGTTCTGTAAAGTAGAACTATATGTTGTGAGAAGAACAAAAAAATCTCTTAAGTCCTACTATAAGGCCACAATTAAGAACAGAACTAGAGGTAGGATTTCACATAAATAATGTGCTGCACTCAGTTTGTAGGATTATTATAAATTCCTTGTGTGTGGATCTCATTTTCATTCTGGATTCACTTTTCAGTACAAATACAAAATAATTAGAATTATTGTGCTCTTCAACTCTTAGCGTTTAGTAAAAATTTCAGTATTATATAGAGTATTCAGATCCGCTTTTAAAATATTAGCATTGGCTGAATGAAATCCAAAGTTCTTCCTTATGAAATAAATTTAGAAAGTACTAAGAGTTTCATGCAGAGGTTCAGTGTTTTACTAGTGACAGACAGTTTGCAAACAGATGTCACATTTATACCTAGATAAAACATTTATCCTGAGACAAAGTGCAAGTGTCTGTGTCCACTTATGACACCTTAAGTTTCTACCCAAAGTAAGCAAACAAGGAAGTGAAAGAAGTCCAAGATGATGTGATGACAACCATATGGGGAACAGAGATTCAAATGAGAAGAGACAAGAATGTCTATGTCCATTGTCTTGGCATCAATCCTAAAAAAAGTTTCCCAAATAAGAGGTAGTAACAGTTTATCCCATGATACTATAAACTACATATATAGTTATCTTAGGGCTGCATCACTGAAACGGTGGCAGAAAAGCAGCACTGCATTCAGCGTCTCACTAAACCCTGATTAGAAGGGATGATATGTGTACATGCCAATCATGGCACATTTTTGTTCTGGGACAGACATGGGCACAACTTATCCAGGGACAAATGCAAGAATAAGAACAAAAAGAAAACAGGTTCTCATTAAAACAAACAGAGGCACAACATAGCCACTTGGCTTTCAACATAATTATATGTTATCCATCACTCATGAAGCCTAGATTCCAATGCATACTCAATACTCGGACAAGGAATAGTTGGGATGCAAGCCTCAAACTCTGTTGACAGAAGATTAGGGTTATAGCACACATTGTCTTTCCATTGCAATTCCAGGAGTGTGTTGCTTATGGTCACAGTTATTGTATAAGACATATTGGGTGCATCTACGTGACTAATTTACACACCATGGCAAAAGCCATGCTGTTGCACTAATGTGCAGTAATATTAGTCTACTGTGCATTAGCATCACTTAAAAGCCATATGCTGGCACTGGTTACTGCGCATTCAGTTAGTATCTGTTATTACAGGTACTAAACTTAATGTGCAGTACCTACATGCATTAATGCATGTGTAGACATGCTCATTGGGTGCCAGAAGTATTGCATAGAGGTGAATACGACTGCCAGGACTGGAGCAGTAGATGGATATCTAAATGCCCTCATTCCGCACTTCTTTAATCCCTGCATTAGGGAACAGAGAGTTCTTTGGCACGTCCTCAAGGTTGTTTTTGGGTGATAAAGGCAGATGCCTGAAGACTGCAAAGCTAAAAGGATGACAGGAGGAAAAGTGGCAATAAAAGAGAATCTGTTCAGAAACAAATTATAGCCATAAAAAGGAAAGAATACAATAATAGAAGTTAGATAAAAACTGGGAAATTAAATCAAATTTAATTATGAAAGATCACACAAGAATCTAAAATTTAATTTAAAATAATGTTATGCAAAAGGATAACAGAATTCAATAGCTATATTTACGCATTATTAAACATCAAAAAAACATATAACTATAAAAATACCCAAAGCCAGACTTCAATTTTTGTTGTCTGAAAGAGCTTACACATAGTCTACATTTTCTGAACCAGACAGAATGAGGAAAAGAGAATATAAAAATCTGAAAAAAAAGAAAAAGAAATCCCACCATAAGTAACACTGGAATAATAATAATAGCATAAAATGTCCAAAAATACAAATAACCATGTGACTTTGATCAGTTTAGATTTTCATGATGAGTGAGCTATCCTGCACTTTGTTTTTAAAAAGAGGATGCATTTGCAATTACCCTGCATGAAAAGTTATTTCATTATCACAGACTAATGTGTTTTAAAGTGAAGTTCCTAGACCAGTAACTGAGTTCAAGTAATATTGCTGCATGTTAAAAATAAAAAATTGTGCCATGAATTACATACTTGCAGTGCCCTAGCTTGAAACAATTACTGTCTATCCTTAAACTGGGAGAAAAGAAAAGATATCCTGCGTAAAATTTTGAAAATTGGCTAAAGATTTAGAAAGTTAAGTCACATTTTTAAAAGTGGCTTAGTGCCAGATTTTCAAGGGTATGTAGACACTGAAGATGCAAATAGGAGTTAAGGGCTAAATCCACAAAGGGATTGATTAGCCACTTGAGATAGAATGTATATCCTTAACTAAGGATGTGCGAAGCTTCAAGTGTTGATTCAATTCAGAGGAGATTTGGCCTGATTCGGTAGCTTAATCTCTGAATCTGAATCAAATCAGGAGATGAATAAAAGGATCTGAATCAACTCGAAGCTCTCTGAATCAATTCAGAAAAGACTCGGAGAGCTTCAGAGATTTGGACAGTCCCCATTTGCTGCTGCAAGGACCTGAACCCGGACTCTGTGCTGGTGAATGGAGGGGGGGCTGGAAGAGGGGGAAAGAAACCAGGGGGATACCCACCCCACTGCCCCCCCAAAAAAGCCCCGTACTCACCAGCTCCTGCAGCAGCTGTCAGGCCTTTTGGGGGTTTGTGGCAGAGCCCCCCCATGCAGAGTGGGGCAGTGGGGTGCAGCGGGGATGCCCACCCCCCCGCCCAGAAGGAGCTGGTGAGTGGGGGCCCTTTTATTTTTTTAAAGAGCTGGGATGCTGGGGCCGGGCAGGGCAGTCATGGGAGGAGAGGTGAAGTGGCCAGGGGATAGGGCTCGTGGCAGAGCTCCCCACACAGTGGGGGGCAGCAGCGATTACTCTGTAACACCCCCCCCCCCCGGCCAGGCAGGAGCCAATGAGTGCAAGGCTTTTTTTTTTTTTTTTTTTTTTGTTTAAAGAGACAGGAGCTGGGGCTGGGCAGGACAGCCATTGACGGGGCTGAGAGAGCAGGCTGGGGATGGGGCCTGTTTGATTTGGAGATTTGGCCAATTCAGCAGCAGCCGAATCTCCAAATCAGATTTGGTTGAATCAATTCGAGACAGTGCTTCAAATCACTGACTCAATCACTGTCCCCAGAACTAGTCAAATCTGAATCTAAAGCAAATGCTAGCTGCTTCACACAGGTCTATCCTCAACCACTATTTAGCTACTACATATCACTGGAGACATCTGAAGTATGTAGGCACATCAGTTTCTGGCAGTAAAGTTCCCAAAGCATCCACAGAGCTGCCCTGGGCATGCCTAGAAACATCTCTCTTGACAGTGCTGAGCAGCAAAATGACTCACCTCATCCAGTTCGAATTCATAAGATGGGCATTCCTTCTCCTCTCTCGCCTTTTGGACTCTATCCAGCAGGCCTTTCTCAAAGCAAATCAAATTGACTGGGGACCAGACACAACACATCCAGAGGATGAGACACCTCTCCCCTTAGCTAATAACTAGACCACTCACCCAACATGTGGCAGACCATGTTCAAAACTGTACTCTGGCAGAGGGCATTCAAACTCAGGCCTCTTACTCCTAAAGAACAGGAGACTTGTAAATAGTGCTATGCTCTTGAAACTGTTGCACTCTTCATGGGAATATTTAATATACATAAGTCTGTGTCCATGTACAGAGATTCAGTTTCTCCTCTGCTCTCCCAGTAGAAACCACAACTATACAGATTTTTGGGATTTTTCTTCCAAAGTAAAAATGGCTGTTCCAGGAGAAAAATAACCCAAGAACAAGCAAAGTTAAGTTAAACTTTCTCACTCCTAGGAGAGTTTCTCCTATGACAGGGAATGCCTGTATATATTATTTTCTGAGAGAAGCCATAGCACTCCAGCATTCAGGGTGCTTTTCTACTGCCCCACCTGGCCCCTCCTTTCTCCCCTCACCACATCAGGGGGACAGGATGTTACTCACTGGACTCTGCCTCAACCAGGCAGTAAGCAGAACGTGCCCATTTCACAATCCCATATTGTGCTGCAGTGAAGCACAAGCTGACTCTGAGCATTTGAGTTAGCCAATCAGGACTGCCCTTTGGCAATCAGCTGCTAGCTGTCCATGGGCAGACTGAGGGAGTGTGAAGAGCATGGTGAGATCGATGAATCTAGGTGTGCACAGGGGCACCCTAGCTGCACAGCATCAGCAAGGTATGCTCTCTGCTCTTCAGTGGCTCAGCATTCAACTGTCTGTTCAGGCACTTCCAGGTAAGTTTTTCTACTGGGAAACAAACCTGGGAGAATTCTCTCAGATCATTTGAACATATATATGCAGCCAGTAAATAAACATGACTTGGTAGCTTAATGGTTCAGGCATTCACATGGAAGGGGAAAGATGCTTGCCCCAGTCCCTGTTCACTGAATATTACACTATTTCATTTTAAATTATCATTGGAGCAGAGATTGTAACCTCATCTTTGATTACCCTAACCACTAGGCTATAGAATCATGCTATCTCACTCCCTGCAAATGAAACAGCATCGGTATTGGGGGATGGGAGACATAGATTCAACTGACTTCAGACACAGGAGGGAGTTCAGTCCAAGTCTTCTACATCCTGTTCATCCAGCTATGAATCCCAGTTTAAGACAGGTGCCTCACTGGAGCCCAGAGAAAGGCATTTAAGTTTCAAGGACAAATGAGATTTAAGACTCATTCCTGTCCATGGATCTGGGATGACTGCACATAGTTGCAGAATAAATGTACAGCAAAAGATAAAAGTATAATTACTGGGTGTATCTACGTGAGATGATACTGCACAGTGGTTACCACACATTTATTTGGTACTTGTATAATCAAGTACCAAATAAATGCACAGTAACTGGAGTTACTGTGCAATAGCACCAGTGAATGCCTTTTTTCTTGATGCTATTGCGCAGTAGCTTAGCAATATTCACAGTATTATTAGCACTCTCCATGCTGTGATGTGCTCAGAGCCATCCCTAGGGGTGTGCAGGGCCCAGGACATATCTGCCCATGCAGGACCAGGGGAGGCAAGCAAGCGGGGGAGGCGGGTGATGAGTGGCCAGAGCATGGAGTGGGGGGGAGGAGGAGGGTATTGAGTGCCCAGAGTGTGAAGCGGGGTGGGGGTGGGAGAGGCGGCCAGAGTGTTGAGCCAGCAGCACATGGCGGCCATGGCAGGGGCTGTACAGCACTATCCGCAGGGCCCCCAAAGCGTAGGGCCTGGGGTGGTCACCCTGATTCCCTCCCCTCCCCCCGCCCCGGGACAGTCCTGGATGTGCTACTGCTCAGTATTATTTGGCTACTGTGTAGTTAGCACCTTGTGTAGAGACGCCTAATGATGACTAGACTGAAGACTCAAACTTCTTAGTGTTTTGTGACAAATGATTTGTAAGATTCTTAATAAAGTAATGAACTATGCATTCTCTTTACTAAATTATATCATTCACCAACTTCCATTGCTCAATGTTATACGTATCAGCAGTATTTATTCTAGCTGGATTTAACCACTCTCATTTTTGAGAGAGATTACAAATTCCAGAAGTGATCTCCACTTCATATGCAGGCAATATCTTTCAAACATGTAAAATCTTTCAGTTTGCAATGCCTTTTTAGTGCAGTTTAGCCATAGAGAATTGAAAAAAAAATCTGCTTGAAAAATACTTCCTTAATTTTCCTTTTAAATTTGACATCATCTCCATCACTCTACACTAGAACTGGTCTCATTAATTCTAAACCATCATCTGTGGAATCAATGTCCAATCTTGAATAATACTAATTCAATTATATCCTTTGAAAGCTTGTTCTGTTGTCAAGAAGCTTTTCCTAATATTTACCCCATTTTCCCTGCTGTAACATAAGCTTTCTGTTCTGCCTTTATTGACTAAAAAGAATAATGAAGGTTTTAATAGGAAAGGTCAACACACCTTTGCATACCATCCAAGTTAATTGCTCCAGTAGTGGTACCTCAAAAACTTTTGTACAGTATCAGCAGTAGCGAAGAGTAGCAAACTGCAGGAATTCACTCTACAGATTTTGCTAAGTACTTAACCTCCGTTTAGTATGACAGAATTCCACATAATTGTGAAGAAAAACTCTTGTTAAACGGCAGGCATCTGCCAAATGCATTGTGGACCTCCAGTACTTTTTAGTAGGGAGTAAAGTGTTATGAATAAATTGACATAAAATTATTTTAAAAGCCTTAAATAGAAAAGTTGGATTCTCTGCTGCCAGGCTTTTTTGTAATCATTTATACCTGTGCAGAAAGCAGCCAAACCAGAATGTTAAAATTTTACACCCACTTCACACATATTTTATATAAGCGTAAGTGCCTATACAAAGATCAGGGCAGTGGTGAATTAGATTAAAAAGCTCTACCAGGGTTACTATAAGAAACAGCAGCCATTATCAAAAACAAACACATTTATACTTTTCTGTGAGAGCTGCATTAGTGTTACAAAGCCAAGTTAGAGCATGAGCACTGCAGTTTATGCAGAACTGAATACAATGGGTAATCGGGGAAGAGAGGTCTTTTAATAAGTGACTTATATATTAAGATATACAGTCCAAAGTGAGGAACAATATTTTGTTGCAGCTCATTTAGGAAAGAAAACAATATCGAGTCTCATTTTGTGCAATATTCCAGGTAAGGATTTCGTGTTGTGAATTAAGTAATGCATTTCGTTTAAGTATTGGATCCCTTCTATTTTAAAAGAGTCATAATTCATAGCATCTAAGTAATCTGTGACCCCCAGCCCTGTGTCTGTGTTTTCCACAGTCTTTTCAGTGTTTATCTTCGCTACCCCTGTGAGATAGGGAATGGAGTTATCTCCTTTTTAAAGTTGGGGGGAGGGGAGGGCAGTAGAGGGGCAACAAAATTCACAAAGGGGCGGATCCAGGGATGCAGCTGTACCCCTCTTTGATCCCTGGTCTACCCAAAGTTTAAAATCAGATTTCTTGCAATGAGAGCAGTATTTCCACTCAGGCAGGGATGAGACAATTGACTTCATGGCTCATCATATATCTACCAGATTCCTTCTAAGCTCTTCATTCCATAGGTATTAATGAGCATCTCTTTTTTAAAGGTCTTGACGTTCCACTAATCAAGCTATCCTTTCGTCTGCATTTCTGCTGTGTGTTAGCTGCTCCTGGTAATGTAGCTTCTATGTGATCGCCCTGCAGACTGTTTTTAACTCTAGTTAAAAAACCATTAACTCAGGTGAAGAAATAACTTTCAGTGAAGCATTGGATGCATTGTCAAGATGCTCAAGACAGCTAGATTTTATATAATTAATCTAAAAAAGAGATATACTTTTGATTTGAATAACATGACTAATGAAACATCTTCTGATTATTTTTGCTAGTTTGTTTTAGTTTGTATACATAATATAGGAATACAAAAAATTAATGCATGTTCCAATAAAGTTATAGTTGTTTTTGCTTTAATCTTAGACTGAATAATATAGCCCTGGACCCCTAGCTTATTAGTAAAGCTTCTAGTGTCTTTTTAACTGGAGAAAAATATGTGCTGTTATATGTGATGACATGCCAAACCATCTGCACTTCCCTTTGCAAAATGTGAGATCTGCCCATGGATTAAAAGCCAAATTTTAATGGAATCTATAAATGCAGATTCAACTGACAGATTTCAATAGATATTAAGTACCTCAGCACTTCAAAACATTAAGAACCTATCTGCACTTAAACCCCATTGAATCTGGTCTTAAAAGACTTACTTGAGCTCAGGAAGTGAATGGCAAGCACAGCAGAGAACTGAATTCTATCACCTGTGTTTCAGATTAGTACCCCAACCTTTGGATCATGCTTCCCATCACATTTTGTTTTCATAATGTGAACAAAGACAAAAAAAGCCATGCTTTGCATTGCAATAAGAACTCATTTTCAAGAAGTTCCCCTTATTATTATCTTTCCTCAGCAAAGTATCTTGAGTCCTTCTGATAAATGTGGAAAACCAGGAACTCTATGTCTCCCTATCTCCTTTTCTTGATAGTAAACTTAAACTATAAGCAAGATTTATATTACACGTAATATAATGAATGAATAGTTTAAATAAACTTCAAGTCATTTAAACTATTTACATTATTATTACATTAGTCATCTGATACTATTTAATTAATCCTTAGCAAGTACTAGAGGGATTGATCAGTTTTCCACTCAGTTCAGTTGAGTTTTTCTTGTAGAGTTCTTGGAGCTGTAGTTTATGTCTTGCAAGCATGCCCAGAAATCCCCTTACTGTGTTGGGTGATTGTGAAGGTCAGCCCAGTTTCTCCAAAGAAGGCGCCTTGAAGTCTCCATTATGTACAGGTAGTGGTTCGGCATTGTGCCAAACACTGATGTTTTGTTGCTGTAAAATTTTTAGTTCAGCTTCCCATTTGCCAAATTCATTCAGTGTACGCCATATATGCTTAAACTGCATCATTACCACAAGCAAAGGCATCCATAATCTTCTTCCCATTAAAAGTTTTGCTAGAAAGAACGTAGATGCAGTGTTGACTGGTGTACCTCAAGTGCTATAGATAGCTTCAGTGACTTTTGGAGAAGTGTCCATGAAGATAGCACGGCTAGGAAGCTAATGTAGAATGTTAAACTTAAAGAAAATCAAAGTTCTGTTAAGTTTCTCTGTTTAAAATAGTGGTCACCTACCAGGACTCTGACCCCACTCACCCCAGGCAGCAAGGGGCTCATCTCAGCCCAGCTACATGCATCCTACCACTCCCAATCATGAAGCCTTTGACATACTGAAATCAATTGGGGTGCAGCAGGGGCGCTTTTACTTGGGTGCCTTTTACTTACAAAAAATGATCTTCACCATAAAGAGGTTGGAGACCACTGGTTTAAAAGGAAATTGAGGCCCCTTATCTGATACAAGGACTTCAGGAACTCCATGTCTTGCAAATATTGACTTCAGTTTTTGGATAAGGTGTACAAATCAATATATCACGAGAAGTAATCAACTTCAATAATGCCTGTGTGTCCTTTCCATAAATACAAATCTGTTGGTATCTGTTGCCAAGGTCTATCAGGCAGCTTTGTACAGAAAAAATTATTCTGGCAGTTCTGTTTTGGGCTTGGTTTTGTTGTCTCTTACTTACTCATATCCTGCCTGTTGGGTATGAATTTGACTACTTTTAGTGGAAAACCAAACAGATTGCTGTGCTTGTGCCCTGCACTTGCTTTTATCTTGCTGTCCCTTGTATCTTGCTGTTTGGAGATCAAATTGTTCTAATGTATTTTAAAATGTTATATTTTCCAAATCAGGGTGCCAGTCTTGTAAGATCAGTTATTTAAGTCTTCCCAATATGTTTGTAGGCCTATTGGAACTTGAGTCCCTTGATCCTACCCTTCTTTGGCAGAACTGAATCAGCTTCTGACAAGACTCATCCTTTAGTTACTCATCTCCAATTTGCTGCAGTCAACTGGCAGATGCTGGGATTCTTGCCAAAGCAAAGCCAGCAAAGAATTTAACATCCCTATCTATAACCTTTTCTCCTTCCATTGGTGTCTGCTTAGTCAGGGGTCTAAACAGAGTGTCTGAGTGGTTCTCTTGGTATTTGTCCAATGTCAAAAAATGCTATTAGTTGAAGCTGAAATTGTTGACTGCTAGGTGAAATATCATCTGGTGGTATTGCATTCAGTAATGACATTAAGGGCTTGTGATCTCTCTCTGTGTTAAAAACCAAGCCAAAAAATGCACTGAGGTTTTTACAAAGCCAAATGATTGCTAGACCTTCTTTTTTTCTCTTGACTGTATTACTGCGTGGGTTTGTGAAGCTTTTCAATATGAGTACAACTTTATCTCTCTATATGTGCATGTGTGTGAACATTATTCCTAGATAGTATGAAGATGTATCTGCTACTACCGTTGTTTCTTAGTAGTTCTTTTATTTTGCATGTTGTTGTATAGTGTCTAAGATATACCATATTTCATGGTGTATAGGTTGGCACAGTATATAAAGCAACCCCATTTTTCTGATGCAAAAAGTTAGGAATTTTGTAGATCTGATGTATCAGTTGACCTAACTTTTGGGATCATAAAAATGGGGTCAACTTATACCGACCCCTGCGCACCTTCATTGCAGGCCGGGCACCTGGGGGATAGACACATGCTGCAGCACCACTCACAGGGGATGGGGCTGTACCAGCCAAGCTTAGCCCTGTCTGCTGCAAGCAGCGCTGCTTCATGCTTCCTCATTTGTTCTATAACTTTTGCTAATGTTTAAAAACTGAGTCTAAATGAAGCTGTGCTTATAATTTGGTATCTCTTATGCCAACAACTATCAAGTCTCTTATTAGTTTTTCTTTCAGTTTTACATATTTGCAATATTCAGCAAGACTGTGAAACTGCTGCAATAAAAGCTTCAGCTGTTTCCTCTTGTTCCTGGAACGTTCTATCAATTTTGGCTCTTGCATATATAATATTCTGTCTCATGAAACAGGCATCAAAAGCATCATTTACTTTGTTGTATCCTTTTTCTTCCTCCTCAGTGAAAGTTAGGATTTAAAAGATATCATCAGTAACATCACCTATGGTAAATATCATTTGCTGTTATTCTTGTGCTTTCTCTCTTAAATTAGAAGCAAGCTAGAACTGTTCAGCTCTGCAGACCCATCAAAATCTAACAAAAATAAGACTCCTCTAACAGCCATTTGCACTATGGATAGTATTGCTGTCTCCTTCCTGCCGCAGGACTCTTCCCATTTTTTTCTTTACCAATTAGCTCATTTTTCTGGGGAATGAAAAGGGGTCTTTTCTTTTTTTATTTCTTTAGACAGAAGAATTTATCACATTGCTTCATTCCCAGCTGGTGAGATCACAGGAACAAGAGCCATGTTTTGAATTGTAACTAGGAAACTCTTCTTTTTGCAAGTTCCCCTAACTTATTTTCTTCCTCCTCCTGCATTACATCCTGAGCCTCTCTGGGTACTGCATAGGACAGGGAATTCTGTAAATAATCCATGGTTTGCATCAAAGACACTTTCCTATTAGCAAGATATGCTGGGCAAAAAGTGCTCATTAGGTTGAGCCCCACTGTACTTTCACTCTTTACTCCCCCATCCATCCTGTAACCAGCAGGTTCTAACTTGCACCCAGCTGCAAGGGATCCAAAAACCCCTTCCAAAATTCTCTAGAATATAAGGGTGCTCCTGAAGCACCCCTTTATCAGGGCTATACCTCCACATTTATATAAGAAGTAGATGATGCTCTGTTATCTTAATAGGTTTTCCTGTGCTAAAAGAACCTTCTAGCAGTAAAAAAAATGGTTATACTAAGGTCCTGAGTTTAAATTGTTTTGGGGATTTACTTTGTCAAAATCAGCCATGAATTTTTCAACAATTTTAGTCATGTTACTTTTTATGACTTTTCTACAAAATAAAGAGTTTCATCTAGAAAATAAACAAGTACTGATTGTTTATATGTCCAAAACAGATAAGTCATATTAACCTGCTAGTCATTCTTGTGGTCAGATTAAACAAAACATAATTAGGCATTGCCCAGCCTCTCCATGTGGAGACAGGCATATACATACTTGAAACAAACAATGCATAATTAACCTGAATGCTACTCTGCTTCCCAAACTTATCTGTGGTCTATCTTTCCCATCATGTCTGTCTTTCTAGCACAGTCCATGGTTCAAAGGACTCCAATCGAGCCTGCTTCTAACATGATTTTGTTTCACACACAAAATAAATTGAAATGCCATTCCTTATAGATGTAGCAAGAGCATACCAGAAAGGGGGTGTACAGTGATTCTTGTGTCATTTGGACCTGTCAGAGTTAAATGGAAAATTCAATATATCTGTTAATTCAATTTAGCTTAGATTTATTTCATGTCTGTCACTTTATTAAACTTGGACATAATGTTAACAGGTCATCCAAGGATTTTTGCCATAAAACTGGGAAGTTTATCTGTGCAGAAAGTCTCTGAATAATGTTTTATTTTTCAAATCACTAAAAAATAAAAACACAGCTTTACCCTGAAAAAGACTCCGATCCAATTTTAAGGTGAAGGGACAAAGCAAGCGTTCTTTTCCTGTTTTCCTTTTTAGTTGTATATATAATAATCCATAGAACTCCCATGATGCTGGAACAGATTGAAGGAACTTTAGAGAGCCAAAAAGTTTAGAGCTGGTTTCTAAGGGTTGCCTTATTGGATGGTAGTTTTGACCTAAACTGACAGATAGCCTGTTATGAACGTCTGATATCCTGCATGGATTTGCTACTTTTCTTTTGAAGATTCCAAAACTCCTGCTGTGGCTGGTTGCTACAACAATGCAGAATACTAGAAATCAAAATAACAATATCCACAATAAGTGATGCTCTTTTCATAGTGTGTGAGTTAGTATCTGTGGCAGCACTTCTTCTGCCCATTTGGATTTTTTTAAGTTTTCCACCTTCCTCCTATAATTTGCTCAACTGTCATATCATAAGAAAAGTACACCTCTGGAAATTTTGCTATATAAAAATGTAAGAACTTTGCAATAACTTTCTTATCCTTGTTTTGCTTTGTTCCTGGCATTTCACTAAAGTTTCTTTACAATAGATACATTGTGAGAATTTGAGCTTTCCTTGCTTATCTTTAAGGGATACTGTTAACTTGAAATCCAATTATCTAAATAAATATGCATTTTAGACAGACAGATAAATAAAATCACTTGCCATCTATGGACCAGAATTTTTATTCCTTTTTTACATTTGGGGGTTGGCATGAGCTATAGAGAGGCTGAATAACTAATTAATTTCCCAAAGTCCCACAATAAGTCAGAGCTGGGAATAGAAGCCAGGCCTCGTATCCCCCAATCCAGCAGCTTATCTATAGAACTTTAATATCTCATTCTAAATGCTGGTTCTGATACTACCCTTACCCATTTGTCCTCCTCCCATATTTGATGGGTTTACAATAAAAAGCCCCTGTTCTTTAAACATTTTTCTCTTGTCTATTGCTTGCTTTGCTGAAGACACATATAAAAGCTAGGTAAATTTACTATACAGTGCAAATGGTGAAACTGATTGAACTAAAAGTAGTGTTAAGTTTTCAGAGCAAAAAAAACCCTACAAAAACAAAATAGCTTTTTTTTTACCCAGTGTCTGCCTGTTATAGTAATTTGAGGTGTTTTGTGCAAGAATAGGAGGTATGAAACTTATGCATTCAGTAGACGAGGGAAAGCAATAATTCTGAAACCGACCAAGGGAATAGTTAAAGTGAATTAGACATCTGCTTTTAGTGCTATTTTGTGCAGCAGGGATATATTTGGTAGCCATGTTGGTATCATCTCTGAACCAAGAGTTTTAGAATTTTGCACTGCATGCACTCACATTTTACCCTATGCAGAGCATAGTTTTCCTGTGATCATGCCAAGGCCAGATTATGTCACATCACAGCAGATATGGAAGGGACCTTTATCACCTCGATACAGACCCTGTTCCTCTTGGTTTGCAGCCTTTGTTGCAGCAATCCTCCTAATGCAAGACTCATGTAGGGCTCTCTGCATCTGTGAGGATCTGCACAGGGAAGTAGGGTAATGATTAATCAGATGACATACTCATAAATAGAGATTCTCAAGAAAAGGCATTAATAGTTTGGGAGGGACACTGCAAAGGGACCCTTGCAGAGTTTTCTACGCCCTGCTCTTCATCCAAGGTTTTACTGGGGTAAAGGGGTGACAAGAATATGTTCTCTTGTTCCTCTTCCTCTTCCCCCCATCTCTCTCTCCAATATATATATATATGCATGCATATGTGCTACTTCAGATTATGTGAAACAAATATCACATTAAACTGCTAGGGGTAAGACTCTTGGTTTTTACCCTTAAACTGTAATTGATTTTTTTAGGAAACCTACTTCTGCTTCTTGTCTTTATATTCAACTTCTTGGTAGCTATAAGCACATTTAAAAAATGAGAACTGAAAGCAGGTTCTTTTGCCTTTAGTTTTTTCCCTCATCTCTGTCCAGCACTAAAGATTCACAGTGTAGTCTATTGTGTCTCATTTTCCAATCTGTCACATGTGAGTGACATAATACAGTAATACATGTCAAAATGTAGAGCAGCTTTTTATCTTCCTCAGAATGCATTCATTGCTTTTAGAAACAAGCAGATCTGCTACAAATCTGCTAAGACATTGGATTTTCTTAATTAAAGGTTTAGTATTAGGTGATTTGTGATTCAGGACAAGAAGACATGTAAGGCAATTCTGAAATGTATCTGTCGATGTGGGTTAGTGAGATAAATTGATTAATCAATTGGGTTGCATGTCATCAGCATAAATGTAAAAAAAATCAATTCATCCTCACTAATAATATTACCCAATAATAATACACCATGTCTAGAGAGGAGACCATCCTATAACTAGCCATCCAAATGAAAAAATAGTCAAGGGTCTTGAAACAAGATTTGTGGTTAGCAGCTAAGAATAGCAAGGTTAATTACAGAAGAGAGAGAAGAAAGCAAACCATCAGCCTCACCAAGCAGAAGTTGCTGCAGTTCTAAAATAATTAGTAACAAGGACTTACCATAAAGCTGTCGCAGTGCTACCACCTTGAAGGCTTGAAAACAATTTATCTCCTGGAAACAGTGTTCCTAACGTAGATTGAGAAGGCAATATTAATGAGGGAAAGAGTCAGGAAATAACAACATACTTAAAGCTAAGCAGAGCAAAATCAATGGCAAGAGGCAATCAAAAACAGATAAGTAATTTATTAAGCAATGATAGATTTAGGTAAGCCAGCACAAGCAGTCAGTCCTCATTTTGATATATGGTGTAAAGAAAAATTAGCAGTTTTATAAACTTAGCTGCTTTCTGTGCCCTTTAAGTGATTTAAAAAAAATTCAAATGTTCAATAAATGTGCCTGCTCTTCCCATTCCTGGACTTCATTGGAAATATATGTTTTTTCAAAGCTCTATTAAATCTCTCCTGGGGAAGACAATATTGAAATTAAATTGCTATAAAGGAATCTCTCTGAATTACACTACCATTGATATTATTTACTTATTCAGTGCCCCATGAATGCTGAGCTCTATAAACTCCTTCCTGAATAGTTTATTCTTCAAGGAGACTGCAGCCTAAATCAGACACAGATCAGACACTATCCAAACTCAAAATGATAGAAATATAGTTTCATTTAAGTACATTCCCTCTTTTGTAGGTTATCACTGAAAGGCCAACTTTAGGATTCATATATTCTATTCATACAGTGATCTCATATCCTTCTTAGGGAATACAAATTATACCTTCCTGATACACATTAATCTCTTTCCAGAGATTAATAAAGAAGGCTTTATAATGTTTCCCTTTCTCCTCTCATTTTATTGCTATTCATGTTTATTTCTGATAACCAAACATGGACTTCTCTAATATGATTGTATAGCCTTCTTCCCTCTACCAGGAATTTCGGGCCTCTGGAAGGACTAGGTGTTTTTTTTCATATTCCATTAAGCCCTTTCATAAAAAGTTCTACAACCTTCCCCATCTCCATGGGAGACATCTTTAGGGACATGTCCAGTAGTCCACCTAGGCTAGGGACAGACATATAAAAAGCCTGAGCCTGAATTGATTCAATCTTTGCAAGTTACTCTAACCTACAATGCTTGAACAAATTTGGAAGTGGATAGACATTCCCTTTTCATTCCAGAAGTGCAGGCACATGACCAGCAGGGAGTTAATAACACAGTGTTTACTACTCCTACCTCAGTGCTTATCAGCCCATTAAGAAAACCAAAGCTTCTCTCATTAGTTCAAGCTCTTCTTAAACAACTTTTTCCAAGGAAGGAACGGAGGGACATTACCAGTTACCTGCTAATTAACTCCAAAAAGACCTAAGCTGACACTGTGCACTCTGCCTTTGTCCCATCTCCCACAGCATGGACCATAGCCAGCATGTAGTATGCTAGCTAATGCTGACAGGTATCTGTGTAAGGCAAAGGGGAGTGGGCAATCCCTGCTTCAGCAAGGAGTGGTGAGGGAGAGTGGGGGAACAGGAGGAAGACCCTGCTGGTGCATGCAGTCTCTGCCGGAGCTGAAGCCAGGGAGCAGAGGGGAGGGGCCAGCCCAGCTCTCCGGTGTAGAGAGCCCCGCCCAGCCCAGAGAACATTGCAGGATGCTGGGGGACTCTGGTTTAACTTAAACCAGGAAGGGGTCTGGGACAGACATTGCATAAACCAGTTTGACCCGAATCAGTTAAGTCTGATATTACATTCAACCAGGTTTATCTCAAACTGGTTTCAGCTATTTTCAAGCTGGTTTATGTGCAGTGATCATCTGCTAAATCTACTAGATTTTTAAGCCAGTTTCTGATCACTTAAACCAGATTCTGTATAATGCCTGTCCCTAGCCCTAGATAAAAATTGTTCTGTTTTGAATCCCAGCAGTCTTCGTGACTGATCCTGTTGTTCCATTTTAAGAAACATGCAATTCTATGTTTTTCCCCCAAGCAGGTCCAAATTACATCCTTCCTTCCCACTGTTCCATCTAGACGGGATCTGGTATATTCATGGATATTTCAGCATGAAGACTGTACTCAAAAAGAGCAGAATCAGGGCTTAGCAGAGAAATGATAAAATATTAATGCTTAGGGGATGCCTGTTCCAAGTTAGAATATATTTAAGATCAGGGCATGAAACTTGTGTTCATAGCCATCTGTAATGTAACTAACATAGACTCAATGCTGTCCAAATAATAATGGCCCTGTTCTTACCCAAGTGATTGTGTAGAGAAGGAAAAAATATGACCTCAGTCTGTATGCATCAGGCCAACAACAGATTGTCCTAGCCTCTTTGCCATGGCTCTTTAAGAAGGCATATGGGTAACTGAGCAGAGCACAGCAAGGAAGACCCAGGAAGTGCTGTTTTCCTCTGAAATTTCTTTGCAGAAATCATCAGCACATGAGCTAATTTTGTTTAATAATTACTTTTAGTTCTTTTCTGTCTCATACCATTCTAACCCTTCCTCACATTCTTTGGCCCTTACTTCATTTACAAACTAATAAGCAGTTAGTGTGTGTGTGTGTGTGTGTGTGTGTGTGTGTGTGTGACTAATTTTCTAGTCATGCTAAAAGAATTATTGTGATACAGGCCAGGCTGGCTCATCACAATCTTTCATGCTATCATTACTACAGGACATTCATCTTCCTGATTCAACCTATCAGAAGGAAAGAACACAAGAGAGTAGATTGACTCTTTTTGGGTGCATCTACCTGTGCAGTTAATGTACATGTTGAATGTGTACCTGGGAGCAAATAACTCTAGGATATATTGCTCCAGAGTTTATTCATGTGACCCTGGTTGGAGCAGCCCCAGCCGGGAGCAGCCCAGGACTTCTCCAACTGGACTCAGTGTGCTGCAGAGGGGCTAGCTAGGGAATAATAGTGCTTCAGTGCATGGCTAGCCAGCAGGCATCCCCCACACTGAAATACCCTGTGCCCCAGCCAACTTGGCAGCACCTACACCTGTGCTGCTATGCACAAAAAAAAACTCCAGAGGAAGCTAGTACTTGTGTTTACAAATATTAGGCTGCTCTGGAGTTTAATGGTTTTGTGTTCCCTAATAAGGACACACTTATAGATGCAGAGACATTTACTGTGGAACTAATTAGACAGCTGTGCAGTAAATATCTCGTGTAGATGTGCCTTTTGTGTATACATGCCCACCTTATTGTAGAATATTCCTCCTGTGTGAAAACTACTGAGCTTTCATCACTATCATCATGGTAGGAAGACTAATGAAAAAGGGAGTTTTGCGGTTTTCCCCTAGCACACTAACACAGGCTCAGTCTGATTTCTTTTATTAGATTTCCACAGTCTCAGACCTGCTGTTAAGCATTTCCTGCCTCCAGCTTTTGCAAGTACACCCTGGAGGTGAAGTCATCATGTTGCTCCTACATAACCTACTAGAAAGAACAGAGAAATCAGGGACTGTCTTGGTGATAACCCATTTCCAATTTGTTGAGATTTTGAAGCGTCAAGCCAGAATCTTGAACTGTACTATAAATCCTATAAGGAATCTGTAATTCATAGAGTTGTAGTCTGATCTGACTCTGCCCAGCACCTGGACTGCTGTTGTTATAGGAGTTGTAGTTTCCATATGGCTGCACCACAAACCTCACCTAGAGCAAGATGAAGTAACTTCACATAATGATATAAATGCCACACTGTTTCCTATCTCATTTTTTTCCTTTGCATTGTAAAGAAAAGAAAAAAGAATCTATCCAAGGTTGTTCCTTTTCTGCATTCATTTTTCTCTGAAGTCTGGCAATATTGTTTGCTCTGATTCTAGTGCTACAGTCGAAGGATTGGTTTTGGAAGAAAGCATGGTTGAACTAAAAGAAAAAAAAAGGGACTACCTTGTTCAAAGAAATGATGATAAATTAAACATCTGTGCATCTTGTTCAGGTTCAGACCAGATGAATGGTGACTAACACTGCCAAATGTCTCTTGAATAACCTATGTGAAATTAGTTTATGAACTTAGATCAGTTGCTAGCTGGCACCATATCTGGTTAATGTAACGGAGGATAGAGTACAGTTGTGCCCCTTTTCCTAAAAGCAGAGGTAAAGCTTCCTCACTTCTCCTCTGATTAACTAAACATTTCCTGACTCCTAGGGATAGTATAATGTTAACTCTATTCCTGAGTTAGTCTTTTACTGACAAATTAGAAAGGATAAGCTTTCTCTCCAACTATGTAAAAGACACTGTTTCCATGACTAGCGGGAAGATTTCATTATTGAAAGTTATAATAGTAACTTTCAATAACAATTATTTATAATTTTTTTAAAAGTGGATTCATATGAGAGAGAGTTACTGTTGAAAAATGCATAAAAGTTATTTAAACATAAGCAGTAAGTAAACCTAGTGGAAAGGCTAGTGGTGATCACAGTAATTTGTGTACTTGTCCTTTTGCAGATTAAAGTCAGTCATGCACCTCTTAAAATCTGCTTTCTGGAAAACGATCTGTCTCATACTGTCTATAGCCCAGACTGTATAAGACAAAAAGCAACTCCTATAAGGTGACATTGCAAATCCCACTAAAAGAAGCTGATGGTACTCAGCCTGCATAGTTTCAGCCCATTTGAGAAAATGTTGGCTTTGTGTTTATTACATTGCTTACTCTTGTTATTATTTTAAGGCCCCTTTATGGAGCTCTTTAGGTCTTTGTTTAGAGTGGCACTTCTCTATGAGAAATCATGAAATATATGTAGTTTGCATCAAGTTTTGAAAGAAGTGGGCATTATTTTTTCCACACTGACAAAAGATTATTTGGAGCTTAATCATACTGTACTGAACAATTTGATCAATACAGTATTTTAATTTTATGTCATGGCAGATATCCATGCAATGAAATTTCATTGCTACTGCTTTACTGTATTGTAATCAATAATAGAGATGAAGTTGTTACAGTGGAGGTGGAACAAGGTGGGGAGGAATAGTGCCTGAGACCAATAGCCTGGACAGGAAGACAGAGTGTTTTCATATGGTAGGCTTATAATCATCACAGTCAGACTAAGTGGAAGGCAACTGTAGGCTTTGTTGTTGAACTTCTTTCTAGGCATCTTTCTGATTGCTGTGAAAAATGCCTAAAATTGTAGCAATTTCTCTGTTAGTAAATAAAATCAGATTTGACAATAGAGCAAATAGATGACCCCATTTAAAATATAAGAGGGGAGCTTCTGATGTGATGATAACACTTTTTCAAAGAGAAAAATCATTTTATTTGAAACACAAAAGATACATCCAGTTTAGTTTTCACTCACATTGTGAAGAATGATGCTCAGCAATATTCTCTTCCCACCCAATGTTGTTTTTTCCTAGTAATTTTCAGTCCTGTACTATTTCTTCCAGAAGAAAAAATCATCTTGTTCTGGATGCAAATATAGGCTTTTGATCCTCCTTCACAAAATGATTTTTTCCTCACATCTTATTATCTCAGTCACATCAATATCCATTCTATGACCTGCTTTCATTATGTCATTTCTTCAAGAGAGTTCCTTCAATTATTTGGATTTGTCAGTGCCCAGATATTTCAGTCCTTTTCTCTCAGAGCTTCCTAAGGAAACTCCCTCTGAACTCTCCTTTAAACTACTCTGCTTTTTTTGACATAGTGGCAATGATTGCTGATTCATTGCCCTAGCTCTTAATTCAGCTACCCCTTCATTATCAATGCTGGCTTACTGCCCCCAGCCACTCAACCCCCACAATGAACTTTTAAACAAAAAAGATTCAGAACCCTAGGAACACTCATTAGAACTGGTTACTCATAACTCGAATTTGTTGTTGCCTATTGGATCCCACACTATACTCCAGTCATACATAGCTTTGAAAATGTGAATACAACAAAATCTTTCTACCCATGAATATTTAGAATGAATATTACAGCCTGATGTCTCTATGAAATTAATTTAAACTAACATATAGAGCACATTCAATATGCAGTTGTCAAACAGCTATTGTTTTGTTATTAATTATGTGCCTTCATCATTAAATGTCTTCAAGCCTGCTAAGGGCAGCAGGTATCATGTATGTTCCAAGTTCAACAAAACAACGCCTTTTTAAATTCTTTAATATCTAATCCTACCCTGCAAAACAACATGTAAATAGCGTTAATGAATTTCATGTTTCTTATATATTAATAGTTTTGTAGCTTAACTTGTTCAGTTTAAGTAAAAGTTATTTCTAACTACCAGCCTTATAAGCTTGTCCTGAGAGTCAATTCTTTCCTTTCTCATGAATCATAAATAGCAATAAAGAGTCTACAGGTCAAATTGTGCCTTCATTTAATGAATAAAAAAACCCCATCCCACCAGGCTGCAAAGTAGCAGCGCAGGGAATGCCTGCATGTGCTGTGTATCGTGCCACAGATGGGTCTGTGGTGCCACATACCACACATCCAGATTCACTGGATACAGCCTCTATGGACAAATCTGGATTGTTGTATGTGTCTCTATAGCAAGGATGACCAACTTGTGATGCAAGTGCCGCAAGTGGCAGGAGCAGCCTCTGTGTGTTGTATGCAGCAGATCGGGGATGGGACAGGCAAGACAGCAGCAGGTAGGACAGGAAGCAGAAGACAGAGCAAACAGCACAGGGAAAAAAGTAGAAAAGAGAACAGGAGTTGGGTCAAGGAGCACAAAGTAGGGAATGGAAAGTAGAGCAACAGATAAGTCAGGAATGGGATTGGAGTGGCACTCAGGGAGGGTGCTAGACTAATTTGTAGCATGCCCGCAAAAAGGTATTTGAGGCATGCCTCCCACAGCATCAACGTCTGTGATGCCAAATGATATACAGTCAGATTTGTCATATACAGATATCATGGCACATATTACTAAAATCAAATCAATTTAGATTACAGCCTTAAAAATCAGTTGCAGTACTTCTAAAAATCTAATCTAATTTCTAAAAGTATAAAAACTGATCTGTAAAATGTTGGAAAAGGAGATTTTTGTAGCTGTTTTAAAATGTAAATAGCATTGTATTTCAGGAAAATTAACACCATGCCATACTCCTTAGAAGTATGACCTACAGGATGCATTAATGCGACACAGTAAACTCCGGAGTGGTTTGTGCTGGAGCCATCTGCTCCTGGGCACAGCATCTACACATGCACCCAGGATAGCAACAGTTTGAGCTGGAGTGGAGGAGGCCCCTGGCTGGATTGGCTGACCAAGTGCAATTTATGGCCCCAGTCACCATATACACATGCATTTCAGCATGGTAAAGTACTCCACTGTAAGATAGCACTGTCCCTGACTACTATCCTATGGTGGAGTTAATTAGTTTACTGCACCCCAATACTGGCACATATGTAAAACTGTGATGTTTTACTGCAGAGCTAATTAGTCTACTCCTCAGTAAAGTGCATGTGTAGATATACCCACAGCCTTCCAAAAATTCTGCAGTTCATTGTTCTCAAGAGCTTAAGATAGTGAAAGTGTAAAAAAAAATACATCCTTCTTTACGTTTTCATACTTTAACTTCTTACAGAGGTACTTTTGCATCTTCTACCACCCCCAAAAAAATCCTGAGACAAACTTTTACATAAATTCCACCCAGACTCTGAAAGATTATTAATAGTTCAGTGAAATATTACTCCAGAATTTATAATGGTATCTGTCCAACACTTATTTGTTTTTTGAATAACAATAGTGTCCAAAGATCCTAACCAAGTGAGACTGTAGCATAGTTGAGTTTAGTTTGGATAAAACAATAGGGCAAAGAAAGTATTATAATTCTGATGTTAGATGACAGACTGAAAAATTTGTCCAAGTCTCTCAGTTGCCTAAAAAGTATATGGAAGAGCTGGGAATTGGACCCAGGGCTCTGGAATCCCACTCCAGTCCCTTAAACACAAAACAATACTTCACTTTTTGGTAATTTGTCTTTGCCATGATCGGGCTTCTTGGGAATAAAATTTCTACCCATTTTATTTTTTTCACGAGGCCTTATCCTGACAGACAAATCTAAATGAGGATTGAAAGTAAATTTTCTAATTTCAAAGGAGGTATGATCATTTTTATGGGTTTCTGTGGAACTTTTCATTTCTGCTGCATCACATTTCCAATCAATTAAATGGATCCTGATTCCTATTAAGACTGCAGGTTCTGTTGGTGCTGGATTTAGGACCCAGATGCTTTGTTCTGAAGGGACCCAAAACCTTCAGACTAACCGTAACCTTTCCATTCGATAGTAGGCAAATGTATTCATACACAGTGATAACAGAAAAAAAACAAACAAGCAATTCTGTAGCTACCAATCCTAGGGGTGGCATCATATTCAAGATACATCTGGCCAGGATGCGAGTGTCACTCTGAGGTTCTCTCTTGAATGTCAGAAGTCAGTACCCTGGAAGTCGGAGGCTAAAGCCAACCCCCCACCCAGTGGGGTGGATGAGACAGGCTGCTGGTATGCCCTCTGTCCATGATGCCTCGGGTTTCCTCTCGAGGGGGGCCCTTTTGGGGACAGTCGCCTTTTGTTGCTGTAAAGTCTCTGTTTTTGTGTTCTTTTTTCCTCCTGATGACTCTTCATCCATGAGCATCACTGGTCTTTCTGTGGTTGTCATACTATCCATATTCTGCCCTGTTAGCTTATTCCTTTGTTTCACAGGCCCATCACATGCACAAATCCTAATTTGGGCTTTCCCAGTCTTCTCCTAATTTGCTCTGTTCTCCCGAAACTGGAACTCTCAGGCCCCCCACTCTTGGGCCTTGTAAGCTGGTGCCACCCTATCTCATGTTATGGAACAGTGTGGTACAGGCCTTCAATTTCCCAGGCTATGTGTCTATCCATTGGCCTTGTTGCTTGCCTGGGTTAGACATCCTGTCTGCCTTGAAGGCTGTGTAAAACTGTGAGAGAACCAGGCCTTTAGAAACCATTTAACCCTTGCCATCACCCTAGACCATTATTCTAATGCATATATATTTTATTTACAAGCAAATTCCCCAAAACAAACCTCTAAATGTCATTTTCTAGCCATTAGTTCTGTTCATTCTGCAGCCACTTTGGCTCTTAGGCTGTTTTAGACCCTTCTTGTTTGTTACATTCTAAACCACTGTTACTTTATTAGTAGTAGCAGTAATAGTAGTAGAAGTAGTAATGGTGTATATAATAGCTCTGAAATCAGGAAAGGTGTAATGCTACCATGGATCTAACTTTTTTGGATATTAATAATAGTGGGTAAGTTTCAGATGGTATTAAAAATCATTGCAATCAAAAAAACAAATGTATAGGACAGCAGTTTTCAATCTTTTTTTTATTTGTGGATCCCTAAAAAAGTTTGAATGGATGTGCAGACCCCTTTGGAGATTTCAAATGGAGGTACAAACTACCCCTTTGAATTGTAAATGTGAGTATTTACATACCTTTGATTGATCATAGTTATTTTTCATGGACCGCTTATACATAGTCTGCAGAGCCCCAGGGGTCTATGGACCACAGGTTAAAAACCACTGTCCTAGAATCTGTTGCTTTGGATTTTCATTACTGATTATTTACATTTACAAGCTGGACGGCAGTAATCTCTCTGTGATGCTATCACAAATAGGAAAAGGCAGAATAATCTGATAGCTGAGAAGGGCTCCTGCTTTAAAGGTAAATTATCCATTAAAAAATAAGTTACTTGGGGTTTCAAGCTAACTATGTTTCAAAAGATTGCTTGAGGCTCCTAAAGGTATAGACTCTGCCTTAGGAAAAGGACTCTTTTCTCCTTGCCTGGGCCCATCTACATGAAATGTTTACAGTTAGCTCCACCATAAAGTCTCCCCATCTATATGTGCAGACCTATTAGGTCATAGTAAACTAATAAATGGTGTTATTTACTGTATAGCAATGCATGTGTATATAGGGCTGGCTGGTGCAAAAGGGTGTTTCAGTGCAGGGGCTGCCTGCTGGCTAGACTGCACTGAAGCACCCTTGTACCCCAGTCAGCCCCTCCACAGCACATTATGTTGCATGTGACCAGCCCCAGGCTGGGAGGCTGACTCCCCAAGGCCTCTCCCTGCCAGGGCTGCTCCAAACCAGCTAAACATGCTGCACTGTAAACACTACACCTGGAAACAATAAACTCCAGCATGATATACACCAGAGTTTATTGCTTTGCATTAATTGCACATGAAAAATCACTCCTTAGAATTAAAGTAGGAACTGATTACTATCCTTGGGGTTAGAAAGGCATTTGCTCCCCTTACTTCCAGATGGCCTGCGAGGGTTGTGTATATGGCAAGAGGAGCTGCTGCCTGCATCTCATCAGTACAGGAAGTTGGTAGTTGGATTAGACTGGAAAATTCATCCTGTCACAACTTGCCAGGCATGCAGGCATTCACTGCTGGAGGTCTTGTTTCCTGATGAGTCAGACTAGCATCTCCTAAAACAGGTGCAATTGGAAATTGCTGTTTGTAATGTCTGACACAGCATGGACACAATACTGTTTTTTCCACCATCTTAAACTTCATCCAACAGGAAGGCTGTGGAATCCCAGCAGTGGTGCTGGAACCAAGTTAATGCCTGTTCCTCAGAGAGTCTGAAGGCACCATTTACCAGGCAGAATAGGATATGTCTTTACCTATCAAAATAATAAAATATCCCATACACTGTCCAGAAACATGAAAAATGTTAACTGCAGAGTTCTGACCTAAAAGTTCAGCCTGAGACATTGCTAGTCATGCACATCTCTTCAAAGATAACTATTTTTCCCCGGTTTCAAGTTTTGTTGGCAACTTGATAGAAATCATGATGAAAATATTAGCTTTTCTTGAAAACACTTGGGTCCATATTTATGTCATAATATTTGCATCAGGGCTAGGTACAGACAGTCAAAAAGCCTGAGGCTGAAACGATTCAGTCTGTGCAAGTTAGTCTAACCTGCACAGATTAAATTGAAACAGAAGTGAACAGACATTTACCTTTGGTTCAGGAAATGCAGCCACGTGCCTGCAGTGCCTCAGACCACAAGCCAGGGGGCACTATAGCACAGCTCTCTGTCTGTGTGTTCATTTCTCTTCCTGATGCCCCTAAGGTTTCTGGGATTTGCAATCCAGAATCATAGCAGCAGGACTCTGCAGGATTGCTTATCACTTCCTCTTCCTGCTTCCAGGTGCCTCTGGGATTTGTAGTCCACAGTTGCAGCCAGCAGTAGGTTTGGGTGGAGGGAAGGGTGTTTAACCCACCTCCCTGGCCCCAGACGGGTTTTGCCTTGAAGGGCAAACTGCAGACTGGGCTTGCCCCTCTTCTCCCCACACCTGTCAGCAAGCCCTCACTGCTCCAGCTAGAGAGCAGAGGGGAGGAGCCAGTCCTGCTCTCTGGAGCAGACACCACAGCTCAGTACAGCCCCAGGGCTGGAAAGCATGCTGAGATGCTGGGGGCTGTGATTTAACTTGAACCATGAAGGAGTCTGGGTCAGAAGTTTCATAAACTGTTTTGGCCCAAATCAATTTAAGTCTAATACTACGTTCAACCAGGTGTCTCTTAAACTAGTTTCACCCATTTTGAAACTGGTTCTGTTACTGGTTTAAACCAGTTTCTGATCACTTAAATCCACTTATGTGTAACTTCTGTCCCTATTTTTTCAATACATGAATAAATTACAGAGCAAATCCTGCAGCCAGTACTCAGGGTTCAGGAGCAGGATTCAGTCTCCATAAGCATTTTATATTAGCTGTCTAGCATTTTCACATAAACAGTCCTAAGCTTTGATTTCTTTCAAAATAAGTAATACTCCGTGGGTGAATCTACACAATACGCTATCTGCAGTAGCTCATTGCTATGTGTACTACCTGCTAAAACTATCCATGCAGCATCAGGACTGCACAGTAACACTGGTTACTGTGCAGTCATTTAGTACTAACTTAATCAAGTGCTAAATGACTGTGCAGTGACAATGCACCCACTGCAACCTAATTGATTTTTTTGTGAAGGATTCTACATTGATTCTGCTTGGGAAATGCACCTGGAGGAGGAGAGGAGAATTCCTTCTTCCATAGAGCATGCCTCAGTTTTTACAAAAAGATTGATAAGATCGTATGGAATATATTCATAATATGTGAGCCAGCTGCTAATAGAGCCTAATCATTTCTGTATTATCTGCCATTTTATTTGTTTCACATTTCTCTATGTATTCTTGATTTTAAATAACAATTTATATGTGGCAGCTTTTCCCTGCCAACCAATTTATCAGTAACAGGAGGGGAAATCCTAAACAACAAGTTCTAGGAGGTCTGAAGCCCTTCTACTGACATTTTTAGAAGGAATAGGAAAGTGAGTGAACTAGCTAAGATTTTTATCAAGGAGAAAAAGGAAAAGCTTATTTTGCAACTATTTAAAAATGACATTGCAGTTGATGTTCCATTAACAACAGCTGCTGGAAGGACAGCGATAACCCAGATACTGTATGTAGTTCTTGGCTTATAACTGTGGAATAAGAGAGAGGTTGGATGTAAGTGACCTGAAAAAAAATGAAGTTCCTGTTAAGTGAGTGACATAAGGGCTTTAGTTTAATGTTACAGAATCGGGGAGCTTGAAGTTATGTTGCATAGTAATTCCATCAGCTGAATAGCAAGTCCAGCCAGTTTAGAATTTTTTTATTGCAGTATTGTGTCCACTTAATTTCCTACAGGAGTGTTTTTATATGTACCAGTAGCGGATACAGATAAATCTAAAATCTGCAGAAACGTATTTAGAAATAAGAGTTAAAATGTCATACTTGTATATGTATATATGTGTGTGTGTGTATACTGTATGTATGTATAATAACACTAAAAGAAAACTAATTCTGAAGCATAAACATCCAGGATTTAACATAAGCATTACTTTAGTTCCTCATAATCTTATTACTTCAAGTGTGCTTACATGATTGTGATACTATTGTTGATTTGCTTTCAAGTTCATCTGTTTATCTGACCAAACCTTCCATTGTCATATTGTAACCTTTTATTGTAATATATATTGCACAATATTGCTGTCATTGTGGCTTTATTGGGTTCGAGTTCATAAACTCACATACTTTTGGAACAGCTAGATAGATGAATTAATGATAATAAACTTGTTCACTGGCCACCACTGTAATTGGTTCCCAAGAAATATGGAATGGGCATGTGTTTAGTAAGTTATCCTTACCTGCTAGAGCAGAACAAAATAGAGTTGTTTTCAAATAATAATTCTATGCAAAAGAATTTTACAATGTCTTTGCTGCCTGATAATAAATGGAGGTGTGTATAGTTTGGGCCCGATTCTGAATTTGCTGAAGACAATTGGAGTTTTTCCTTTAACTTCCATGTGAATTTCAAAGGCCTCTTACAGTCATTGCAATACTATTTTTTTTTAAACTAACATTGAAAGCACTATGTACCAGTCAACACTGTGATTTGACCTGTTTTTAGGTCTTTGTTTGACAATGTGATTTTCTGTAGGCTACCTCAAATCAACTTTTATCTCCACTTACATGTCTTACACCAGATACATCAGTGTGAAAGCTAAGAGCTTCCATGTTTCTCATGTGGTTGGTGTGATAGGTTAGAGAAACACTCAGTGAAGCAGGCAAACTTTTTCAATCCAACAAATGTCTCTGTACTTAGACTCACACTGTCTTAATTGTGATCTAATATAATTTGTACCTATGTAAAGGTATTTTTTTTTAATGTGACTGGAGTTACGCTGGTATGAAAATAGTATAAGTATGGTCAGTTTTGATCCCAGCAATTTATTGTTGGGAAAAGAATGCATGACCAGATCCACCCCTCTTCTATACCTTCCAGTGTATAGACTGAAATAATTTTTGAAATGTTTCCAAGTGAAATAGGAATTGTTTCAGCAAGAGGTCATACATAGTCTCTGTAGAACCCCCCTCTCCCCTCCTCTGTCTAGTACTTTTCAAGATTTCCACATCTGCATTCAGATCCAAATCTTCTATCAGGGTGCATCACAGGGGGCAGGGGATGTCTCTGGAAGGTGCTTGGGGTTCCCTTGACTGGGATTCCAACTCTCCAGCCTCTTCCACCTCTCTGCACCTGCTGTCATCGGAGCAGAGGTATAGAGCTGACTGGTGCTGAAAAACCAGGCATAGGCATCAACAGTAGGCCTCCAAGTGCTGGAGCAGCCAGGAGCAGGGATTGTGACCCAGCAGCTGCACAGTCTGGTAACCGTCAGTCAGCCTACATGACTGCCAACCCTTCCCCCTCCTCTCTTCCCTCCCTTCCCTCCGCTCCCATGTCTTCTGTGGAAAATATTGAAAATGTTTCAATTGTTACTTTTGCCCCACCCTCAGATACTTAAATGATACTTCTGTAGCTTCTCAATACTTAATCTTTAGTTCTTAACAATAAATTGTGAATGCAGTCTTGCAAGTAAAACATGTTGGCAATGTTCAAGTTAAGAAATCTGACTGAACCAAGTATTTGAAAAAAATATAGAAGATAAGACTGAACCATGAAAAAGAAGGAGAACCAGAAAACTAATATGTGCAGTACATTAAAGGAAAGTAATTGGTTTCAGATGAGGGATTACAAAATCAATATGATCAAAACCCAAATCATATCACAAAACCTATAATAGGATGCTTTACAACTAATTGAAAAGTGTAAACTAAAAAGTCATCTAGTGTTGTACCCATTTCTTTCTTATCTGTATCTTATATATTAGGCTTTTATTCAGCACAATACTTTAGCACAAGTGGCATGTCAGGCATCTGAGTCCCCCTCAGTAGTTTTTAAACTAGCACTTTAACCTGTTAATTCTTTGGATGAAGAGCTTATCTTTTATTGTATGCATTTAAAATAACTAAAAAATATTTTGAGCCATCTAAATAATAATAAAATAGTGCCAGTAATTCTAAACTATGTTCTTATGCAGCTGACACCTGGTCTTTGGGGCTTTATTTTTTAACATTGATCAGATTAATGCATTACTAAAATTGTAATAAGGACCATAGCTGTTTATGCTCTCTATTGGTATAATATTGGTTCTTGAGCATTCAACCAACTGCATTTTATTGTCTGAGTGCTCCCATACCTAGAGTTCCATACCAAAAGCAAAGCAGTAAAATGATGGAACACAATTTTCTTCCAAGGGAGAGTCAAGCTCACTTAGATGAGCCACAATGTCAAGTTTAATTAAAGTCTACACTGACAGTGGAGAGGCTGTACTGGATGAGTAGCTTTCAGATAACAAATGACTGACACACATAAAAACAATAACTAAAATAATTGCTAAGGTTCTGTTTCTTAAACTTGCCTAAAAGAATGTTAGGTATTTATTCAAAGACTTCCCATGGGGTTATATTCTGTAAGATTGAAATGAAAAATCAAATACGGCAGGAAGCTTAATCTACCCCCTGGAGTTTAGATTTACAGCCAAGTTTTGTCTGCATGAAGGAAAGACCATAAAAATGGCATTTAGGATTGTTTGTATTTCCATGTTTTCTTTGCTTAATACTGTGTGATTGCAGGATTCAATAACAATGTAACTTGTTCACTGCAGTAGTTTTGCAATGCTCAATGGCCAAAGTAAAGATGTAAAAATACTTGCTGTGTTCTATATTTAAGTATCTCTCAATCAGTCTCCATGTACATGCAGTTCATGTATTTCAGAGCTCTTCTACCTAATCTAAATCAGCATCTCTCTGTAGCAATTGCACTAGAAAGACAGAGGTGATGTACAGGGTAAAAGGTCAAGCTTATAGAATATGACAACCCTTTCAAGGAGAAATGATTGTCCCTTAGTATTCAACGTGAGCTTTTCTTTGCTTCCTGCAGGGCATCTGCACCACAACCACTGCATTTTTACACTTCTTCTTCTTAGCTTCGTTCTGTTGGGTTTTGACAGAAGCGTGGCAGTCATATATGGCTGTTACTGGAAAAATTAGGACACGGCTTATAAGGAAGCGCTTCTTGTGCCTTGGATGGGGTAAGTCCATAAAAATCATTTAGCTTAAATCATTAGTATTGACTGTTTAATAAAAAGAAAAAATTTGGAACATTGATATTTACTGAAGTAATCATGACTGGTCATTGATAGCACAGTTACTACAAAGAAAGCTAGTACAGAAGACTTGTCATTTTATTGCAATATATAATATTAATGTTGTATTATTGATTTGGCTCAAGTTACAAGCAATGAATTTTCCATTGCTTTTCATGCTGTAACATGTATTTTTAACTTCATTTTTTTAGGCTGTCTGCAAAACAACGTAATTAAAAAAAAAACAACCCTTACTGAATAGCCACAGAATGTCTATGTTATTAGTTCGCTTTAAGCTATGTCAAATAAGCTGGTAACTTAGCAACATCAAAGTGATGCATTTGAGGCTGAAGAGCTCACTCTCCTTTCAGTGCTTCAGAAAACAAATCCAGCAAAAAGATATGAAATTATTAATTACACCAAAAATGTGATTTTAGATTAAGTGGTTGGCTCTGTCATTTCCTACCCAGAGAGAACAGTGGTTATTTAGCCAAGCCTTAATGGAAATTACTGTTTGTTTTCCAGGTTTACCAGCATTAGTGGTGGCTATTTCGATAGGCTTTACCAAGACAAAAGGATATGGAACGCCTCACTAGTAAGTCAGTCTGCAATGACAAAATATGTTTTTAATTAACAAAGCTACCATGCCCATCAGGAGTCATACAGCACAGTCCAAGGGCCTATTGTACATCTATTCATATGCAAAACACCCCTAAAAAGTCAATGAGTGTTGCATTAAATAGATCAGAAAATCAAAACCCAGTATTGGGCTAGTTCTACAAAGTACACTCCAAAGAATATACTGTGTACATTCCTAATAATCCTCCATGTCACCCAGCATCTCTCAGGGGACACTGGGTCTAGATCCACAAAGGAACTTAGACACCTAACTGCTATTATAGGCACCTAAGTCCAACAGCAAGGTCAGTTAGATCCTGTAAACTTCTTCTGAGTTACCATCTAAGCCTGAAGGTACCTAAGTTCCTGCCAGTGAGCCTGCAGACAGTCACTTAAGTCTGGATGCTGCTGGGATGCTCAGGCTCCTAATTCATTCCTAAGCCCAGTGAAATTCTCAGGCTATAAATTCCCTTACCTATCACACCCATGCTTGCCAACCCAATTGGCACTTTGAAAGCACGCCCACTAGATCAGGCTTCTCATAAAAGATATCCAAAAGACTCTTCATGGCAGGCTGGCATGCATGCTTCTTTAGCCAACAGCCTTGAGATTAGGGCTCTTATTGATGAAATGAGAGACCATTTGCAAATCCCCCTCTGCCTGATTTTGAGCAGTAAATTAAATTCAGTCTCCCACCTGCCATTCATTGGCCAGAAAGTAAGAGAAAACAAGGAGGGTAATTCCATATCCTGGAGTGCCATGGCACTCACTTGGGATGTAGATGAACCAGGGTCAGATCTGTTCTCCGGTAAATGTTTAATTATATACATAAAGAGCAATTTCAATTAGAGAGATTGAAATATCTCCCTACACACGTAGGCCAGTAGTGGAAGTGGCTGGGGTATTCTGCTGCATACAGAAGACCTGAGCTCAAGTTCTTGCTCCAAATTAGAAAACTGGACATTTGAATACAGCTCTGTCTCTCTCCTAGGTGGGTTGTTGGGCTATTGGGTTTAATAGTAAGGGCATATATTTCTCTATATCTGTTGTTTCATGGAAAGGGCTGAAGTGCTTTGAATGCCAGTGTTTTAAGGGCAGTGCATAGACCCCCATCCTTCTCCTTGCCATTTCCTACTTGCTAAGTTACATGACTCCTGCTCAGTTTCCTGACTTCTGTGAATCCCATACATAGGTTCCTAAGTCTCCTTATCATATATGTACCTAGGCAGTCTGGATAGATTCCATTGGTCTGCAAGGTACTTGAAAGCTAGGCATTACAACACTCCACATTTCAAAGTCTAAGTTGTTTTATGGCTCTATGACTCTCTTACTTGCAGAATCAAGCCCATTTTTAGTATCACTTGACTTATTCTGCTAAAATTATTCAAGCGTTACAGGCTACTTCAGTCACACATATTCCTTCCTGCTTCCTGCTGGTATGGATGAAAATTTTAAAAGAGAGTGCTGAAATATTAATAGTGAATGGTACATCAGTAATAAGGAGTAAGCCCTGAATGTAAGGGAATGTAAGAATTTTTATGCATGGTAGGTCTTATCCAGAGCAGCAGTCTGAACAAAAATCAGCTGTTCAAATACTTGCAGAACAAAAATACAAAAGGACTTTTCAAATGGGTTTGTGAATAATTTTTTCTAGTACTTCACCAATTCTACTTCTGACCTGACATAGGGAACATTCCTCCACATTATTGGTTTTGGGAGGGCCCAAATAAGACCACTGTGGGCACATCTAAATGTGCCTTAATTAACCTGAATAAACACCAACACAGTTTGCACTGGAGTTTATTGCTTCCAGGTGCAGCATTTACATGTGCATCTGGGACTGCAGCACATTGAGCTGGGACAGCACAACACTGGCTAGCAGGTGGTCTGGGTGGTGAGCCTGGCAGCCCAGAGCTGCTCTGACTCGACTCAACATGCTGAGGAGGGGCTGGCTGGGGCACAAGAGTACTACAACATGGAGCTAGTCCACAGTCAGTCCCTGCACTGTACCACCTTCATGCTCCAGCCAGCCCCAGACACCATCTTCACAGTTGTTGGAGTGCAGGTGAGTACTCCACCGTAAGATAGTACTTGTGTCAGGCAGTAATATCCTACGATGGAATTAATTAGTTTACTACAGCCAAATAGCACTTCACGTGTAGACAGTGTTGCTTTACTGCACAGCTAATTAGTCAACCCTCCAGTAAAGCGCACGTGCAGATGTACCCAACCTCTCCTAGTCTAGCAAGGAGAATTGCTGCTCTGAGGCATTGTAATTACAGTGCATTGGAGCAGACTCAATTAATAGTCTGCTGGACCATAGTAATTAGCACATTCCAGCAGCCTCTGCATCTCATGTATCAGTGTCCTTGTGCTTTAAAATGGCAGTGGGAGCACTTTAACTAAAGCTCATCTGGTGAGCTTTAGTTAAAGCACCCCTGGTACCATTTTGAAGGGTGGAGATGCTAATGCATTAGATGCTGTAGGCACTTTAATTAGAGAGGTTTTTGGAGCCACTCTAATTAAACAACCCTCTCACCCCTACAGCATATGTAAAAATACTCATTGGGTCAATATCATCCTTATTTAACATAGTGGGAACTGAGGAATTGTTCCATTCAGAACCCAGGAAAGATAACTAATACCTGTTTGGCTACAGAAATCGAGCAGGATTGCTCTGTCATCTTTCCTAGATCACAGGAGATATGGCACTATTGTGCATTCTCTAACTACCCTCTGCTAAGGAATCTATAGAAATTGTTTGCCTTTTATTCAGTGGCAACGGTAAAAGCAGCAGAAACAGAACTTATTACCAGTCTTCCTAGTTTCTATCATTTACTTTCCAAGACAAAAAGTAATGAAACAGAACATTGATTCTGCACTCTCATCGCCTATGACCTACTGGTAAGAAAATACCAAGGAGGGGTGGCCAAGAGACACCTCTGATTAGAGAGGATGAAATTGCCATTCTAAAGCCACACCAAACCAGTTTCATTGAGCAGTATACCAGTAGTACACCCAAATTAATGTGCTTGATACACAGTAATTGTGTCTACACAAGACTCTGTATTGCCATAGCAATGAGCTATGGTGACGTAGTATCAGTGGGCATGAACTGTGATGCTGCTGCTACTGCACAGTAGCTCATTGCTACTGCACAGTAGGGTCAGAAATGACCCATGCAGTGCCAGGACTGCACAGTACATGCAGGACCAGGACTGCAGCTTCTGCAGCTCTAGCAGGTAATAAATGACCACACAGTAACAACTGCACAGTCAGACAGGCATGTAGACATGCCCAGCTTCACCTTACTTTGTTCCAAGGGAGCTCAGGTTTCTACCTGAACTTTTCATGTAGCCCTAATTACAAGTAACTTGCATTACATTTACTTCGTATGTATTATTTATGAAAACACCATTATTCCACTAACGCCATTGCTGATGTTTCAGATGCACAGAAGGGACTTCCAAATGATGGGCAGCCCAGCCCTACAGCCCATTTGCATTTCTGGATAACATTTTGCATTACTGGGCATTACAGATAAATTTAGGCATTAAGTTTAATTTTAGGTATGAATAACCACAGTGAAGATGATGCAAGGGTTTCCATTATAGCGGTGATGAGGATGATGCACACTATTCAAAAGATGAATAGGTCAAAGGAGGCATGTCCAGCTTACAACCTGTGAGCCACATTCTGCCTGTGAATGGTTAATTTATGGCCCCTGATCTCCCACCCAGCCACTCCTCTCCCCATTTCTCTGGCTACTGCTGCAGGTCAGGTCTTCAGGCTCTTCCTTCTGCTTCCTGTCACTGCTCCAGAGAGTAGCTCAGTATAGTGCAGGGAGCTCACAGCCAGGGGCTGAGGGTGAGGGCTGGGGCACCTGTGAAGCTCTGTGCGGTATGGGAGATGCCTGCATAGTGTGCAGTCCATGGAGCATGTGGCTCACACTAGCCTAGCCTGTATGATATGCAGCCCCCCTGGTGCCACCTGTGCAGCATGCAGCTCCCTCTAATATAGCCCTTGTGGCTTACCAGCTAAAGTTTATGAACATATGAGCTGGCCTCATGCACTGACCATAGGTACTTTCTACTCCCACTGTGAGATAAACAAAGCAAGGGCACTATAGAACTAGGAAAGAGAAATAAAAATAATTATGAAGCAGAAAAAAAAAGAAAGGAAGCGAAAAATAGGACCAGAGGAAAAAAATGAGAAACAGATAAAATGGTCAAAAAGATGGCAACAATTATGTGGACGGACAAGGCCATTTCCTCTGTAGGAAATGTTTAAAAAGTTGCTAAATTTTAAATTAGCAGTTATAATTGTGCCTTTAAAGAAAGACTATACTATATCTCCTAGTATAGTCTTTCTTTAAAGGCACAATTATAACTGCTAATTTAAAATTTAGCAACTTCTTAAAAGTTATAAAACTTCTCAGACTAAGTGTGGCCAGATTTTTTTCCCTTTACTTTTTCTGTTGACAAAACCCTATTGGCAATGTGGTGTGGTGGAAACCTGAAGAGACTTTTCAGACTACCTTTTTTAGAGCTTCCTAAACTTCCTGCATTCACTTTCATGGCTTTAAGGTCTCAGAGTCACTAAACATGATCCTATTGCACACCATGCAACAGCCAGAGTTGTATTAGTTCTGATATACCTTTTTTTTTTAGCCTGAAAAGATTCATGCATGACTAGGCTTGACATACTGTACATGCTCTAATATGTACGTGATCTAATATGTTTCTAATATGTTGTATTTTGCTGCATTGTTGTGATCCATGGGAATCAACATAAATTCCACGTAGGACCAACACTCCTTAGAAGAAAAATTAGGGACAGTGAATGTTTGACACAGAGACAGGCTATGGAGTTAGACTTCCTTTCATGCTCTCCTTCTGAACCCATGACTCTTGCATTCCTTTCTCCCTGTCACTCAGCTTTAACAAGCTGAAAAGAGGGTACTCTTGGTGCCCACAGTCTGGGTGATTAGGGCACTTTCTAAGAAATGGAAGATGTGGGTTCAATTATTCTCAGCCTGAATGGAGCCTAGAACTGAGGTCTCTTTCTTCCTTCCTAGGCAAGCATTTTAACCAATAAGCAACATGCAGCTCCCACAGATACAGCTGGGATGGGGTGGGGCCCTTGGATACTTGGATGTTGGGCAGGATACAAAAGATGGGTTGGTCTCTTTGCTGCATGCATCATCTCAGTTGCAAACAGTTATTCAGTCGGGTTTTTTCTACATCTGAAAATTAAGAGCCCTTATGAATTTCCCAGGTGTACCTTTCTGGATTGTTTCTGAA
The DNA here is from genome assembly GCF_052110815.1 of Crocodylus siamensis. Classification (NCBI taxonomy): domain Eukaryota; kingdom Metazoa; phylum Chordata; order Crocodylia; family Crocodylidae; genus Crocodylus; species Crocodylus siamensis. The sequence continues at coordinate 55,134,505 of NC_143395.1, forward strand.
CATGCATATTTGTCTAAGTCTAGTCACTTCAGGATCTTCCCAAGCTAAAGTGTGAATATATACAGAATCTAGAGATTTTAGAGGTCTTGGGCTGGCTGAACAAGGAATGTATTTAGTAACTTAGTACCTACAAGCCATGTAAGTGCCACTTAGATATCTTAGCAGTATAATCACATCTGGGTTAAAATTCCTGACAAAAAAATTCAAGTACATCCTGTTATGTAAGGACTGACTTTATGAGCAAGGAAGGAAAATAATTTATTTGTAAGAGAGTTCTATTGGGATTTCTATGTGCAATGCTTACAGTTAAGAAGTAGAGCTGGTGAAAAAATTGCAGAAATATTTTCAACACTTTTAGTGAAAACTTTGTGCCAACTTTTCAACTGTTAAGTCATGCCAACATTTTAATTCATAGAGAAACAGAAAAAAAATCAGATTTTTTCCAAACATTTTTAACTGATTTTTTTTTAATAAGAAACTTTGCTAGGGAGAACCCATACAGTGGCATTGAAAATACTAGGATTTTTGTCTTTTTATATACAGTAGTTATTTGCAATTGCTTACTGTTTAAGACTGATTAAATATACCCATATTGTCACCGTTTTAGCATTTCACACTCTAATAAGGTTGGGTTCATGTGGCAAGGCCCAGATATGTTTTATTTACTTTGGGAAATGACTGAATCTCAAAAGTCTTTTTTTCTGTCCTTTTTGCACTCATAATTTCAGCCATAGCAGAATACTAATACTAAGATGGGTCTGTATGTAACTTACTGTTTTTTAAAAGAAATGCAGACAATGAGGGATAGGGAATAGAGAGATCTGTACTGATCATATATTCTGATGCAAGTTTATTTAAGTGCGATATTCAAATACATTATCTGAGTGCATTTCCTTGAATGCTCTTATATGTATGTGCACTCACACATTCAAATAAACATGCATTTTAATGTATAAGCACTGATTTAAAAAAAAACTGCAGCTGCACTTACTTTAGTACGTAGACATTTCTAAAGCTTAGCATGGCGATATGTTATATATTTACGACTCAGTTCTGCAAGATGTCTACATATTTAAAATCCCTTTCTTTTCAAGAGATGCAATAGGCTTGCAACATCAGGTCTTTAATAACACACCAGAAATTCATATATTTTTAAATGCTGTAATAGTTGTGCAACCTTCCAGAGAAGCCAAGTGTAGAAGGTATAGACATGCTTGTTTTCTAAGTGTATATAATATGTAAGACATTATCCCATCATTAATTACCAAATTACATCAATGAAAATGTATAGGGAATTTGTTTTTCTAAATCAGGTTCCGTCAACAATTTCACAGCTATTTGACCTTAGTGAAAGTACTCAGGACCACTCTGACATTTAAAAAATGAACTAAGTAAGTTTCCAAAGAACGTCTTAACAAAGAGATATTAAAACCTCTCTTTTATCATACTCCATTAACTCAAAAACCTACAGGAAAATTCACAAAAGTTTCCAAATATATTTCACTCCGAATAAGCACAAGGCATTTAAGTATAATTACAATGTGTTTTAAAAGTTGTGGAAGCATTACTGTAGGGTTGAATAATAAAAGCTACTTATCAACTGCCCAGAGCATCATTGTATCACCAAAGTAATTTCATTTCTTTTTCTATGCTTATAAATCTCTCCATGAATATATATGCATTATGCCAGAAGAACTGGTACCATATATCCAGCATGTATGTTCTCTTCATATTACTTTCATGGTATAATACTTATTATTAATTTGTATTAGTTCTTTTCTGATGTTCTTTCCAGCTGCTGGCTGTCTCTCGAAGGAGGGTTACTCTATGCTTTTGTTGGACCTGCGGCTGCTGTTGTCTTGGTAAACATAACAATCATTTTCGGTATTTTCATTAGAAATTGTTGAATACACTATCTGAAGTAGAGAGTGGTTAGCTATGCAGCAGATGAAATTTCTTTATAAGCATCTTCAGAACAGTAGTTAAAGATTCCTTCGATGTTTTGAATGCAGTTTTTTTCTCATTCAATTTTATTATGTGCTTTACATCAATAGTGTATCTCTCCGTGTTTCATATGAACATTAAGCATAATGAGAGATGTTTTTGCATACTCTGCACAAATGTCTCTCTGTATACATTTGTATTAGTACATATATATTCATACAAGTTTATGCAGTATGTGTGCTGTACACATTTTAAAGTAATTCTCGGTAGGAGAATTGGCAAAAGTTCATTACTAAAATAAGGACAAACTATGAAATCCTGTTGGGAAAACTCTTATTGATTACTCTCAGGCTGAGATTTTACCCGATGTTGTCATCCATCATAATAACATACTGTTACTCTAGAGGAGCTAGTTACCAGACAGGGGAACTATATGTAAGAATTAAAAAACTATGTTTCATTATATTTAAAGTAGGATATAAGCCAGCATGCTAGAAAATGGTTATGAGTATATCTGAACAAGTATTATTCCACAAAAATATGCCTTCTGCATTTTGTTCCTGATACAGTCAGAAATAAAGCTGCAAAGGTGCTATGCTGATTGCTGACACAAGAAATGTATTACTAGCATTACAGAATTCTCATCCCTATCAGTCACATCCTTTTAACTATTGCCACCACGTAAAAAAATTTGGTTACAGTCTTAATGGCCTTGTGCTGGACACTGTAACACTGTTTTTCAGGGGTGGCAGGAAGAATGGAATTAGAGGTCAGGTCTTCTGGGAGTACTATCCTCAAAGAATAAAATTCACAATAGTTAAAAAATGTTACCTATCACATTTTACAGCTCTGCAATTGTATCTGAGCATCTGACAAATGTTTTTTCCTAAGTATGTTGCTAATAAAGCAAACATTAACATTTCTTTGAAATTTTCCTAAATTCTAAATCTTGCACTGTTGGAAGAATGTTGTAAATGGATCATCTCTGGACTCCTACAAAGGTCTTAGAACAGAAGGTTTTGCTGTACATATTGTATAACAAGGTTTTCTAACAAATCATCTAAATCAGAGATGCCAGAGACTGTCCACAGGCTGGATCCAGCCCATGGAGCCGTATGGTCTGGCCTGTGGGTCCCAGATTGACCATGCATTCAGCATAAAAGTTGGTCGAGGGCACAGGCTGTGTGCAGCACCTGCACCAAACCAGCTCTAAGCGCTGGCTCTGGAGTTGGCATGGATTGGGCCACACCAGAACTAGTACTCAGGGCTGGTCCAGCAGGGTGGGTTGTGAAGTGGTCCATTCAGGCACAGGGCTGGTCCAGCAGGCACAAGGTGTGAGCTGGTCCATTCAGCTCACATCCTGTGCCAACTCCCTGTACTGTATGCAGTGCCCAGACCCAGCCTAGTCCCATGCACCATGTGCAGCGTGCAATGGTTATGCTCTGGAGCTCACACTGTATGTAGGGAATGGGGCATAGGGCCACCACAAGCCATGGGATGCATGCAGTGCCCTGCCAGATCAGCCATATACACTGGCTCTGGCATGAACAGACGGCCTGGGGCACAATCCAGACTGGCCCTGAAGCCAGCACACAGGGCTAGTCTGGTGGGATGCTGCACACCTGGACCTTCTGTACCACGTGTGGCACCCTCAGAGCCAGATCCAGTGCATGCTACACACAGTGCTTGGTCCAGCTGCACATGCTGCGCTTGATACAGCAGGTTGGCATGAGGTTTATGCTGCTTGTAGCACCCCAATGGACTAGCCCGACACACTGGCTTTGGTATGTGGTCCTAATCTGGCCCACAGACCAGCTCAGAGACCTTCATCCAACCCACAGAGCTGGATGAGTTTGGCAGCCCTGATCTAAATCATGAAAGTAAACTGGGGATTTGCATGCACACTTACCTAGATCCATACACTGAGACTAATGCATACACTTTTGAAACATTTAGAAAGTTGATCTTCAGATCCTGTATATTAATCTGGGCCTTTCTTAGATCTGGCTGTATACATGTAAAGTTATCCAGGGACCTTATCAGTTAGCATGTATATTTTACCAAAAAGAGGCAGATATTAATAGATATTAATAATTCTCCTTACCACTAGGAAAGTACTGACTGTGATTCCTCTCCATCCTCTTTTATTAACCTTCAGAGTGACGCAAAGCAAACTTCACTTATAAAGCCCTCATGTCACCTATTCCCAAACAGCCTTGCTCCTCCTCCATCCTTTCCCCTGGCTCTCACATACAGTGATGACTGTAGGTTATCCATATGTTCTGAATATAAATTGGCCTCCTAGTTTTGCTAAACCCTTGCAGCTCATTGACTCTAGCTAAACAAAACTTTCATTTACTGGCTACAAAACTATTCCAAACCCCAAAATGCATCTCTTTGCACGGTTGGCTTGTATCTAACAAATAAAAATAAATAAATACATTTTAAAACTTCATTATTTCTCAAACTATCTTCTCAATAAACCAAAATGTATTAATGTTCTTTTAGGTCTTGTATCAATAGAATTAATCTTTTCTAGGTTTCCTCATTGACAGTTTTCCCTTTTGTTTTAACATAACAGTACCCTTTCACAGGGCCAAATGTAATCTGCAAGTTCCAGGAGACGAAGTACAGAGTTAGACCAGGCTGCCTGACTGTCCGCAGCAATTGTTCATGTTTTCAACCTATCATGCTAAATTCCAGTCTCACAAATAAACTCATCCTCCTGAGCTGTTCTTGTAGTATGTCTCATTTCATGCATAAAAGAAGACATATGTAAAAATCCTCCTGGTTCAATAAAGCTTCTTTTTTTTCACATGCATATGCACTAACCAAGACACTGGTTAATCTGACTCATGAAGAAAACAGGCTTCTCTGAAGCTAAAATATTCACAAAAATGACCACATAACATTGCTGCCATTTACAATAGTATTCATAGTTTCATAATTAGTAGGGTAGGAAGGGACCTGAGCAGATCATCTAGTCCGACCCCCTGCAATGGCAGGAAAGAGTACTGGGGTCAAACGACCCCAGCTAGGTGATTGTCAAGCCTTGTCTTAAAGACCCCCAGGGTAGGAGCCAGCACCACTTCACTTGGAAGTTGGTTCCAGATCCTAGCCGCCCTGACAGTGAAGTAGCACCTCCTGATGTCTAATCTGAATTTACCCTCTGCCAGCTTGTGACCACTATTTCTAGTCACTCCTCATTGTGCTTGGGGAAACAGGGACTCCCCCAAATGCCTGCTGGTCTCTTCTGACTAGTTTGTAACAGGCCACTAGATCCCCCCTCAGCCTTCTCTTGTGGAGGCTGAACAGGTTCAGGTCCCATAGCCTCTCCTCATACGGCCTGCCCTGCTGCCCCTGATCATGTGAGTGGCCCTGCTCCGGAACCTCTCCATGTTGTCCACATCCCTCTTGAAGTGCAGTGCCCAGAACTGGATGCAGTACTCCAGCTGCAGCCTGAACAGTGTTGCTTAGAGGGGGAGGATCACCTCCTTGGACCTGCTTGAGATGCATCTGTGGATGCATGACAAGGTGCGGTTGGCCTTCCTGACTGCATCCCCACACTGCCTGCCCATATTCATCTCGGCATCATTGATGACTCCAAGATCCTTTTCTGCCTCTGCACTGATGAGAAGGGAGTTCCCCAGCCTGTAGGTATGGTGCTGGTTCTTCCTCCCCAGGTGCATCACCTTGCACTTGTCAGTGTTGAATCCCATCCTATTCTCCTCCGCCCACCCCTGTAACCTGTCTAGGTCCGATTGTAGCCTATTCCTCCCATCTAGCATTCCCACATCCCCCCAACATCTTGGTGTCATCGGCAGATTTGAACAGGATGCTTTTTGCCCCCTCGTCCAAGTCACTGATGAAGATGTTGAACAGTGCGGGTCTGAGGACTGAGTCCTGGGGAACCCCCCTGCCTATATCCCTCCAGGTCGAAAATGACCCATCCACCACCACTCTCTGGGTGCAGCCCTCCAGCCAGTTAGTGACCCATTTGACTGTGTAGGTGTCAACACCACAGTCCCCCAGTTTTTTAATGAGAACGGGGTGAGAGACAGTGTTGAAGGCCTTTGTAAAGAAGAAAGACTATGTCCACTGCTACCCCTGCATCCAAGGATTTGGTGACCTGGTCATAGAAGGCCACCAGGTTGGTCTGACAGGACCTGCCTCTAATGAACCCATCTTGGTTGCCCCTAAGCATAATCTCCCCTGCTGGCCCTGAGTGGATGTGTGCTAGAATAATTCTCTCAAAAAGCTTACCCAGGACCAAGGTAAGACTAACTGGCCTATAGTTCCCCGGGTCCTCCTTCCTCCCTTTTTTGAAGATGGGAACCATGTTGGCCCTTTTCCAGTCCTCTGGCACTGCACCATGTCATGGCGCGGGCCTTAGGAGCGGCCGTGAACTCTCCTGGCGCCCCCTACTGTGCCAAGTTAGCATCTAAACATCCTCGTTCTCGCCCGCCACATCTTTGCTGGTAATATTGTTAAAGGGAGGCTGCCTTTTTGTCCCCTTGGACACGGTGTTCTTATTTATCGTGGCCCCTAATGAGCTGTATAGCTTGATCTTTGTTGCACCCAGCCTTATGGGCTATGTGTGGCTCCTACCACCCCTCATACCATGCCCCAAGCCTCCCAGGTGTACTGGATGTTGTTAGGTCTAACTATCATTGTTACACTCGCCCTTCCAATCCCTTGCCCTCTTGGGGGGCTTCTCTCAATGTACTCGCCCTCACGGGGGCTTCTCTCAATGCGCTCACCCTCGCGGGGGCTTCTCTCAATGCGCTCGTACCCACCCCTGCACTGGGGCCTTGCTCGCGTTCGCGCCCATGCCCGCACTGGGGTCTTGCTTGCGCTCACACAATTGGGGCTCAGGCGGCCTCGGCCTTACCTGGTCCCAGACCCCCTTCTCTGGGTCTTGCGCCCCACTGGGGCCTTTCGCCTGCGCCCACACTGGGCTCCTCCCGATATGGCCCACACTGGGGCCGGGGTCGGGACAGCCCAAAAAAATGCAGCGCCACTTTCCGGCGCCAAACTGCTGTGCCCTCTCTGGCACCAGGAACCCTCTCGCTACTGGGGAGTTCCTATGAGGCCTCCTCCAACCCCTACAGCCTCACCCGGTCCTCCAGTTTAACAACAAACAAAACCATCGGCCGTTCGGCCCCAACTCAAACTCAGGCCTTCTGGCCAAAACATAAACCCGAAACCATCATGCTCTTTATCTTTCCCAAATCCCTACCAGGGGCTCCTCTGCCTGGTATCCTCGCTCATAAGGTGCTCAGGCCATCAGGCTCCTCAACTCAGCCTGCTCCCCCAGAGCTCCATCTTCCGCAACTGCCAGAGGGGAACTGCCTGCTTGGCCTCAGCCAAGGCTGTTTATATAGGCCAGGCCCTACCCCCTTCCGGTCAGCTGACCGACTGTGGTTCCCCTGGCAACCAACACCTGTATCTCTTCCTAGGAGCAGGGCACCAAAGTGCCCCTGCGACACACGAGAGCACCACGAGTGCTCATAAAGCCGTGCCAGGGGGTCGCACAATGACCTCAGCTAATTCCCTCTGGGGTGGAGATCATCCGAACCAGTTGATTTAATAACATCCAGTCCCTCCAGAAGTTCCCTGACTAGATCCTCCCTGACCTTTGGCTTAGGTGCGCCTTCCCTGGGGCCTGAGGAGGGCCCAGTGGGGGGGCTGATCTGGTCCCTGAGCAGGAAAACGGAGGCAAAGAAGTCATTAAATCTTTGTGATACATCTTCTATATCACAAAGATCTGTACTGTCTTATTGCTAGGGACCTACCTAAATTGCAGTGAGACAAAGGGATTTTCTCAGGCCACTCAAGGTGCACATAATCCATTTCATGGTCTTTTCACAGTGAGACCCCTCACCGCTGATTGGCTGACGGGTCCCAGCAGCCCTGTCCCTTACCACTGATTGGCCAAGAGACCAATTGCTCATCTTCAGAGTGTAGCATTGCTGCAGTATTGCATCTGGCTTCTTAAAAGTTGATGCTGAAACCCTTCCTCTTTCCTGACTGGTGCCTTCACTAAGTGCATCATTTGCTCAGCCTCTCAGGAACTCTCTCTCAAACCAGGTGTGCTATAGCTTCAGTGATTGCTACACTTAATTTGTATTCCAGTAAGCTTTTATTTTTTGGAGGGTGATTCTGCATAAATATGAGGGCAACGCCATTTTTCGCAGTGATCACAGAAATCCCTTTTTTGCGGTTTCTGCAAAAATCACAAAACAGCTTTTTAAGTAAGTCCTTATGCATCTTATCTGGTTGTTATACAATTCATAATATAGGACCTTTCCTCAGGAGGAATTTAAAGTGTCGGGCCTGATTCTTCTTTTTTTCATTTAATTTTTACACAAGTATAACTTCATCAACTTCAGTGGAGTTATACTAAACCTATACTAGCACTCATGGGAGGTGAATCAGGCCTACAGTTTATGAAAGATATAGGCCTGTAGCTGTGAAGATTCTCCTGATGCTGTTGTTTGCATATCATCTCACTTTCTAGAAGTCAAACCAGGATCCTTTTGTACAACTCATAATCCACAATGGGGAATTGAAGGAGATTTTTAAAAGGTAGTCATAATTTCCACATGGAATTGCATGTGTTCTGTGTAATTGGCAATATTTATTCAAAATGCTAAAGTTCAGAGACATGATTTGTTCTACCACTTTTTAGTAACTGTGGGGGTAGCTGTTTCATCTAGGTCTGTTTTCAAATCTGTTTTCAGGTCTGAGCATATAAAGGAAAATAAAGAAAAAGTAGCTTCAGTTAAAAAAAAAAAAGTAAAAGTATTAATAAAATGCAAATAAAAAAGGCAGAAAGTGTTGGAATATTGGTAAGGTATATAAACCATTTATAGGCAAGGTTCTCAAAAGTCCTAACCAAAGATATTTGCCAGATTCATTTAAAGGCTACATTAAAAATATGGTACATTTTAATAAAGTGCCACAGACAATGGACCAGGGCTTCATGACTGGAAGCCATAAGCAGTACAGTTACACAAAAAAGGAAGTAATCAGGCATATAATAAGGATATTCAGCCTTTAGAACTACATGATTTTTGGTTCAGATCCACAGGACAACACCCAAGGGTACGTCCCAACGACTGCACACATGCCATTTGCAGTGCCAAAAACTCAGTTGAGGTCTTGCAAACTGCATACATACACCCATTTGCCACACTGCTAATTTGCAACGTGACAGGTTTTTTGACACTGGGAGATCCTGGTGTTAAAAAAAGAAAAAACACCACTGAAAAAAGCAGCACAGCGCACACAGCAGCAGCTTGCACTGTCAGAACCCAGGGCCTGGCTGGCCAGAATCCAGTGATACATTTTGGCTCCTACCCACCAGCTTAGCACCACTGCTGCCCTGGGTGACCCCCAGGATCCCAGGTAAGGCTGCTGGGGCCAGCACAGGTAGCGGCCCCAACTTCTCCTACCCCGCTAGGGTTACTTTGTCATGCACCAGAGCACACGTACAGGGGTGTGTCCAGAGACAAATAGCAGTGGCCCATATTTCCCAGGGAAACATGTCCGCAGGAAACATGCACACTCCAGTTTGACCCAAGAGTCTAACTGATTCAGAGAGGCATTGTGCTTCTCTCAGCAACAAATTATGTCATCAGATGCTAAATATCTGAAGAAGCAGGTTGTTATCTACAGAAGGTCATGCATCTGTAAAGTGCTCATTAGTCTCTAAATTGCCATTCTGGCCTACCTTCTGCCTGACTTCAGACTAACACAGCTAACCACCTCAGCTGGCATAAATGATCATAGCTCCATACACTTCAGTAGAGTGACACAATTTTATACCATCTAAGCATCTGGCCCATAAAAAAGAAAAATAAAAGCAAATGTTCCATGAGTGGACCTAGTATATTGAAATAGGGGTACAGATGGTGTGGTGCATCATCACATATAACATAACACATTCCTTTTCAGTTAAAAAGAAATTAGAAGCTTTAATAATAGGGTAGGGCTAGTGCTAGGGCTATATGATTCAGTTTAAGATCAAAGCAAAAAAAACTTTATTGGAATGTGCCTTATTTTTTCTATAGCATATAGTATATGTAAAATCACAATAAAATAAACAAACATAATTCAAAGAAGTTATTTCATGAGTCTTTTAGTCATTATAATTAAATATACATCTTTTTCAGAATTATAAGCATCTTGACAATGCACCCAGTGCTTCACTGGAAGTTATTTCCACTCCCAAGTTAATGTTCACTTGAGTTAACATTTCCATACTAGAGTTAATACTTCTAGGTAGTCTGCAAGGCTGTGAAATAGGAACTACATTACCAGGAGAAGCTAACAGACAGCACAATTGCAGAAGAAAGGAAAGGTTGTTTAGTGGAACCATCAAAACCCGTTAAAAAGGAGAGAGAGTCATTAACAGCTGTGGAATGAAGAGTTTAGAAGGAATCAGGTAGATTAGAGAGCCAGGAAGTCAGTTAATTCCCTCAGCACTGACTGACTAGAAATGTTGATGCCACTGCCAGCCAGTGGGTTTTAAACTTTGGGTGGCCCAGGATTCAAACGGGGATGCAACTGCCCAGCTCCATCCCTGAAACCATCCTACGTAATGGCATTCTGGTGAATGAGAAAAGCAGTGATCAATTCTGAGATTAGGGGAGAAATGGGGAAAAACAATCTGTTTTAGCAAAAGAAAGACATTACATGGACTACCGTGAGCATGACATCTCTTTAAAAAACAGGATTAAAGTCATTCTGGTCCACTGTGCTGCACACAGAATTCAAATTTTTCAAATATTCTACACTTGACCTATATCGCACTCTTAAAATTAAAATTTAAGCAATATTTACAGTCACATCACACTACCTTCTTGCTAGCTGGCACGCATATTTGTGGCTGTATACCAGACATAATTTAGGCTTTAATTAATACAGTTGTTGGTTTATATGTTTGTGTCCCCTATATAAGGATATGCGTGGGAAGCCATGGGTAGCCCTGCCACTTTTAGGACAGAATTTTATTTTACTTAGTGGATAACCTAAATGTGTCTTGAGACTAATTTTGAGTTGCCTGTTACGTAGGACCAAGTCTATTTCGCCTGTTGGACATGTAAGTGCCTTCATTATAGGACTAGAACAGGGGTGGGCAAAATGTGGCCATTCTGTCTGGCCCATGGGGCCCCTAAAAAATTTAGAAAATTAATATTTATCTGCCCTGGGCTGCCTGTCATGTGGCCCTTGATGGCTTGCCAAAACTCAGGAAGTGGCCCTCTGCCCAAAATAATTGCCCACCCCTGGAATAGAATCACCCTCCAGAGATGAGCAGGTATATCCCTATTCTTGTAATGGCAACATTTATACACATAGAGGGGAGGAAATATAATCACTCCTACATTGTGGCTGGGTAACTCTGAGTTAGTCTCAAGCTGCACTTTTGTGGTCCACTTGGCAAAGTAGAATTTTGTCTTTAGTGTATCCTGCGATTAATGTGGTACATAATCTCTGACTAAATTCTTCAGAAGTGTAGCATCCAACCATGTTCCAATTCCATTACCTTGGCCAGTATAAGAGAGGCCATTTTCTGGAATAATGGGCTAGAATATTTTCCCTCGCTGTCACTGAAAGGTCAACTGTTTGTTTCTGTTTGACAGGTCAACATGGTGATTGGCATTTTGGTATTTAATAAACTTGTTTCCAGAGATGGGATCCTAGATAAAAAGCTCAAACACAGAGCGGGGTAAGCAGCAATTGGGATATTTTAAACATATTACAAATGTATCACATATTTTCAATTACAGATATTCACCAAAAATGCATTTGATTGTGCTTTGAACTTTTTTCTCAGCATAATGGTTGTGTCTAACAGATTTCATTCATCTCAAGAGTTGCAGTTACATTATCCTGAGGGAGTGTGACTGAGCAAACTGAAAATAATAAAACACAAGTACAACAGTATTAAGTTAATAAGAATGCGGATTAACCACAAATCTAATAGAGATTTCATGGAAATTTCACACTTTTTTATTCTTGGAATCATTAAAATTGTTTTATAAATGAGTCTTTACAAAAAAAACCAAAATCTTTTTCTTTCCATTTTAATTAATGTGATAGTCAACCTTTTACCTAAGCCACTGAGGTCAATACAATGGCATTGTTGTCATTTTGAGAATTGTCTCTCTGTGGGTATGTATATGAATATGTGTGTGTATCTAACATTGTTACAATAGAATTTGAATGTAAATGAAAACAATATAATACAAAAACATGATTAATAGAAAGTTCTCTACATTTCTATATTCATGATTGCTTTCATTTATACATACATATTCCATACTTCTACATACATATTCAGGATTTTCAAGAATAAAATAGGAAAGGACTGCTGTATGGATCCTATTAAAAGGTAACAATAATATTGCCCTTGACTTGGGTGTGTGATGCTCTCATTTCAAGTTCTGCTTCAGATCAGAGGTCCACTTTAAACAAAAACCTTTCCAAACATTGCCCTGTTTTCTGAATGTATGCAAAAATGTATCTCAGTGTTTCCTCTAATGATATCCTATACAGATTTTTTTTTTTTTTCCACATACTCCAGTGTTCTGTCTACTGGATAATTTGTAGGTGAATTTATCAGTGCTATCAATGATTTGCCTCTTTTTTATATGAATATATCACTACTTTTTCTAAACACTGAACTTGAATAATTTGCTGTAATAGTATCATTCTTGCTGGGTCAAAGAACTGATTAGACAACAATACATATGTGATACTTTGTTGGGATTACATTGCCATTTGATGTTTATTTAAGCTTTAAACCCTTCTATGACTCCTTCCTTTTTCTTTGGTGGTAGGTGAGGGAAGAGGGACCATTCATCCTTTTCTTTTTTCTTGTTGGAAAGTATTACTTTCACAATTCTACCCTTGTCCACAGACTTCTATCTACCTTTCTAGCTTTTACAATATATTCTTTGTGTTCTGATTAAATATGCAATCTTATAAAACCAGCCAAAATGTTTCAGTAATGGTGAGAACTTGATAATCAAGAGCTCAAATTCACATCTGCTTTAACACCTCAAATTCTGATAGCTAGATGGATTTGGCCTTACAAATCTGGGGGCTGGCGTTTGTGTAATACATCAAGGTATAGGGGAGGTCATGTTTAACAACCAAATTTTTTTTTTTTTATTGACTTCACTGCATGTCTTATAAATCTGTTTGCTTGATGGATACATTTCTGATGAACCAAACAGCTTACTTTCTGAAAGTTTGCAGCTCAACAGAAAAAAAACAGTCTGTTGAAAGCTAGATTGGAAAAATCACTAGAAAATATGCTGTCAGAAACAATCCTGACAAAGGACAAGACTAAATGCCCTAACAAAGAAAGAAGCAGTTTGACTTCTATGATATGCTGAGAGGGTGGCTTGACAGCGGCATAGTTTGCTACAATTTGGCAGACCCAGGTTCTTAAGCCATTGTCTGGAGCACTAAAATGTATGTATCATTTGCCCTGTAGTGGGCAAGGAATTCTTAACTCACTACTCAAATATTTCCTGCTATCTGCACTCAGAAAGACAATTGCATTCATCCCAGCAAAGGTCACTCACCCACCCCTGAAGCTCACTGAAGATTTCAGCAGTTGAAGCCATTTAAATAGGGTTGACACATTAACAGAACCACTGATTCTCATCTTGCTGAAGTGTATATGAACTCTGAAGGTAAAAGGAACAGGCCAGATCCTGAGCTGGTATTACCTTGCATATGAGATGAGAAGGGAAGTCGCTGCAATTATGGTGATTTACATCAGATGAGCATCTGTTACCAAAACATCTCTTTATGTGGAAATGTGTTTTCTGAGGAGGCTTTTTTCTAAGTTTAGGAAAACATAATCCATTCTTTTGTAATACAAACACACATTGGTAGTGTACAAAGGACAGCGCTGTCTATAAATCCATTGATACATTTTCTAATGGAGTTTCTAACATCATATGACTGTACTAAGATAAAAACTTAGTTCTTTCTGGCTGACCTGATTAGAGGCCGTGCCTTCAGCTCAGAAAGATCACATGGCTCCACTTTGCCAATTTATCTCAATCCCTTTATTTCTTTTAATTACATATACATAATCAAGATAAAAAGTTCCAAGTGAGATGAAATACTGGGGTATTTTTCCATTGTTAGTTTTCGTCATTATACACAGGATCCCTTTTTCCAGCTGTGTGTAGGTAAAAACCCTTTTCCCTATATTTTCAAAATCCAGTTCTGGTGGCAGGAGAGAAATAGGCTAGGAGTAAAGTATTTTCTTTAATCAGAACTTTAAAAATGTTGCAAAGAAATATTACAAATGTTGAAAACAAGAAGAAAATGTAAATACAGGTTTTGCACTTTAGCTCTTTGACAGGGCTTGAAGCACTATTGTCTGTATGAAATGCTTGAAGCTTAATGCTTGTGTACTGTGTTTTATTAAAATGCAATAACAGGTCACCTTTTTTTTAGTCCCAGATGATATTTATTTTCATCAGATTCCATACATTTCAAACCCTGTATTCAGACCTTACTAAAGCATGACAAAATCCTGCCCTGGGCACTCCAGATTTTAGCCCGCACATTCAAGTCACTAGTACAAGTTCATTTACTTACTAAACAATACCTTAAGCCCATTAAACTAATGACATGAAGGAATTTTGCAAGTTTCTTCCTTTATTAATCCTCAGATAATGTGTATGCCCTGTATTCATTCTCAAGTAAGTCAGCATTGAAACCTCAGATTTGTTAATGGTCTGAATAGAGGGATTTCACTGTGTGTGTCTACACTAGCACGTGCTTATGTTTACCTCAATGTATTGAGCAACTTTGATATCTGGGCATTGGGGCCTTTTTTAACTTAAATGGAAGACATAGAAAGAACCTGCATGAAATTCAGCCCCATAGCATTAACAGTTAACAATAATGTATAATACAATAGAGTTTTGCAACAACCTAGAGCATTCATCCTGAATAAGTCTAATTACTTTTTCTGCATGACATCATATTTAAAAGCTAAATTTCAGTAGCAACTTTTTTTGGTGAAAATTCAATATTTTGTTCTTTTTGTGGGTGTTCTGTTTGTTTGCAGTCAGATGAGTGAGCCTCATAGCGGTTTGACGCTCAAATGTGCCAAGTGTGGAGTAGTTTCAACAACAGCTTTGTCAGCCACCACCGCCAGTAATGCCATGTTAGTCCTAATCATTTACATCTTCTTGTTACAAATCTTATACAGTGCATGTGAGAAAATACTATGATGATGAAAGTTGTGTTTGCTAATACTGTATTAGAGCACTGAACCTATTTAAATAGACCTTTTTTTTTAAATTGGATTCTGAGTTTGTTAAATGAAAATAGGAAATTCTTTAGAACATAAAGTACCAACTCTTATATATTTGTCTGTGGTTTCCAAATTAACTGATAAACTGCTGTCTTTAAATATGTTTTGTTTTAGTAATGGGTTTTTAATATGTCCCCATGTAGCAATATGTAATGTTGTGTTTTTTTTCTCTGTCTCTGAATAGGGCTTCCCTTTGGAGTTCCTGTGTTGTGTTACCTCTTCTGGCTCTGACCTGGATGTCTGCAGTTCTGGCCATGACAGACAAAAGATCAATTTTATTTCAGATACTCTTTGCAGTATTTGATTCCTTGCAAGGCTTTGTTATTGTCATGGTCCACTGCATTCTCCGAAGAGAGGTGAGAAGTAACTTCTTGATTCTCTCAATGCCTATGCTTTTTATTAATTTCTCACTATTTAATGTAGTCTTCAAAAATATGCATTTGTCTAAAGAAGAGAAAGGAAATATTTTTGCAATGAAATTTAAAGAGGGACAAGTGACTAAAACTCTCACACGCAGGTAGTTCCAGATAGGTAGCACAATATATGTAAGAGACTAGCCCTCAAGTGTTGAAATTCAATGAACAGGGACAGATAGTAGGCTGAGATTATATTAGTCTCAGTAGGTCTTGTCTATTGCTAACGTTTATGCTGCTCTGATATTGTGGTTATAGACAAGCCTAAAAACAGAATTCCTTTCCCGAAGGAATAGTGTCTAGAGTTTTGGCAAGTGATGAAAGATGGATTCAAATGTAAAATTGCTTTTCGTTACCCTACCTCAACTTAAATGGGAAAAAAATACTTTTGAAAAAAATGCAGGAAAAAAGGAGTTAGATAGAATGTAGGCGGAAGGATTTGTCTTTCAGCTCAACGTACGTAGGTTCAAATCTTGTTAAGTCACGAATGACAGGAAGAAGTGTGGTTTCAATGTATCTGCTTTAGGATATTTCATCCACATCACTAAACTATACCACATTGTCTGGCACAGTTCCCAGTGATTGGCAGCAGTTACTCAAGGGAGCTCCAGGACTGCAATAACAGGACACTTCAGGCCGTGTTTAAGGTTTATTGGCAGTGCTGAGTGAGGAATCTTGCACAGTGATTCTTTTATCCATCACTCACAGTCCTAAGGACGCAGGCACACCCAATTCATCTAAAACAGTATGAATCACACAGCCTGTTTCAGTTTTTCTATGCTGTTCCAATCTGTATGAGTATTACACGGGTAGCCTACACTGTGGATACATGTGTGTGCATATGTGTGTGTGGGTGGTCGTAGGAGATTACTTTATGAGCCACTGAGTTCTGTTAGCAGTTCTCTGGAGACAGGCAAACATTTTAAAAAAGGGAATCATGTTTACTGATTAAAGCAAGAGTTTCCTGAGTTACCTTTTCTGCTCAGACTTTCCTTACTCTCTTCCTGGTATAACATTGTGCAGGTGTGGGCTCCATTTACCCATCTGTAAACAAGAGGCCAAAAATACCTCCTCCAAACTCACAAAGTCACATAAGTGCTTGCTGCATGAATCTCTTACAGCCTTAATGCATAAAAAAGAGACTGAAAACTTTTTATTCCACTACATAGAGAGTGGAACTCAAAATATAATTCTACAAAAGTTATTTTTTAATATTCATACATCCTCCTGTAATGCAGTTTGTTAGGGAAGGGCAAGTCAACTCACCAAATATGCTAATTAAATAGGAAATACAAAGAGAGCTCAGTTAACATCTGAGAATGTAGATTTGTAAGATGGAGGTAGGGACTAAAGTTTCCAGATGTTTTAAAGGAACAGTTTTAAGAATACATATGCTTTAAAGATCAATACTTTGCATTTTACTTCAGCTATATATCCAGCCTCATTTTGCTAATTTGTTACTGATCTTTATAGTATATATTGCTTACCTGTTTAACTTCAACTGTCAGTTGACTATCCATAAGGATAGCTAAGGCAGGTACAGACTTTACACATAAACCAGTATAAATGATCGGAAACTGATCTACACCCATAACTGAACAGAAGTTCAGCACATGTAGACGGTTTAAAACTGGCAGAACTCAGTCTAAGATAGACTTGAATCGATATGGTATCAGACTTAATTGATTTAGGTTAGGCTGCTCTATCAAACTTTTGTCCTGGATCCCCTACTGACTCAAGTAAGGTTGTTATCCTCTGGCATCCCAGAATGCTTTGCAACTCACTGCTAAGCCCCGCTTGCAGGGAGGCATGCTGGACTTGCTCATGCTCATGACAGTCGGGAGGCAGGGTGGAGATGGAGGCTTCTCTTGCACGGACACAGCTCAGAATCCAAGCAATCACAGAATCTCTATCCTAGCCCCAAATCCTGCCCCTGCTAACTATGATCCACAAGTAGGCAGAGAGGCAAGGAGCAGGGGAGAATGGAGGCTTTTGCTGCATGGATCCAGAAGCCAATCAAGGGTGTCCTGTTACATTTAGAGTAAAGCACGAAACTTAGATCATTTTTATTCAGGCTTTTTCAACATCCATATCTGGCCTAAAAATATAGATGCCAGTTCTATTTTGTACATTTCAGGCACAGAGCTATCTTCATGCATGCATACTCACATACCCATTGTACAGTGCACTTTCCTTCCCAATATGACATACATTTCTAAAATTACAAGTACCACCACATATAGAATTTGAAACCTCTAGGTCATGTATTCTTACAGTGAAGTGGTACAAGGTTGCAATATCTCATTTCTCCAGCCATTTGACCATCCCTGACATTTTCAAATAGATTAGGTGTTCTTTGGATCTCAAACTTGTACCCTGCAGTAGGGAACAAAGATTAGACAGGGGCACTGTTCTTTTGAGACTAAACTTTAAAAAAATATAAACACCCTGGCTATTACAGTATCAATTAAAACCTTCAAACAATGAATTAATATAACCAAGACAGAGACATTTGCTTGAGTTCGCAGAAACTATTAAATCATAGTTCTGTGGTAGAAATTACCTCATTTACTTTTTTTAGGTGTTAAACTTAGGGGAAGATTAGATTTCTAGGTGTACAGTACTCTATATGATTTAAGGACAATATTGCACCCTGAACATGTCTGTGTGATAGCTGGTATCTTGAACTGAAAACAAAAAAATAGCTTGATTCACATATGAGCATTTTGTCTTGCAGCAAATCCCAGACCCTGTCTGTAACTAAGGGATGCTACTCAGATATCAATATTATTAACAATTTCACTACCTTTAAAAGCAAATAATATGGGAAAGGGAGCATTTATAGTCTGAAAATCTACCCAATGTTTCCCATAATGTATGACACCTCTGTAGGGAAACATGAAAAATTATCTGTAGAGGGGGAGAAGGGAAGGTACATACAATAAATTGTATATTGTAATGGTCAGAACCCAGAATTCCTAACTATAGGCTATTCCAACAAGTTTTTAGTTCATTCTGCATCAAAACCTGAGTTAAAAATTTGAATTAAAATGCTTCAGCTTAGTCAAGCTTTAGTCAAACTAGTCTCAGCTTATAGTTCTGGATGTCCCCAGTTCAGTGCTCACTATCAGTTAAGGGTAAAAACAGACAAGTGGTTTAGTGCAGCCCTGATTAGGCCATGATACAACTCGCATCAAAACAGATGTGACACAGCCATTTACATGCTAGGTTTAAATGGCAATTAAGTCGAATTAGCCATGATTGTTCTGAGGCAAAGTGTTAATTCGAATAATTCACAGGTACTTAAACTGAGGCAATGGGTTTGTCCATCTGTAAAGTATGAGATTTGCTGTAACACAAAATGCTCAAATGTGAATCAAGCTGTATTTTTGTCTTTGGCCCAATACGCCTGGAAATCTGGTCTGTCATTTTACAAGGTCTAAAGAAGACACTTCTCCCCCTCCATATGTGACATTAAAAACTTGCCAACATTTTGTCATTTTGATGATGAGAGACATGCAGATAATGAAGCCATCTCACTGTATGTTACATAGGATTCATCTAATATTTACACTGTAGCAACAAAGGCAAATGATACTTCTGACTGCTAAATAACATGAAAAAATATCACAATGAAATTTAAAAAAAAAGTAAAGGTCAGCCCACTTTACTATGCCCGTTCATGGTTAAGTTACAAAACAGATATCGGCTCTATCATAGATATATTCAACATCTCAGTAATGAAAATAGCCTGTTAAAGAGGCAGTGGAGCCAGTGAATAAAGCACTAGGAACTGGAATTGGAATACCCTCCCTCTGTTATATGATTCTTGGAAAACCACTTCTCTGCTCTGTGTCTCAGTTTCTCCATCTTGAAAGTAAAAAGTAATGATATTTTATCCTCCTTTGTAAATGATTTCTATTGCTGAAAAAATGCTAAATAAGAGTTAAGTAATATTATTTTATCTTGTATTTCAACTTGAAGATACCACTGTTCATTATTTTATTCTTACTATTAATGTAACTAATGAGACACAATGGGAGTGTGGTATGTGTTCATCTGTCATAAAGGAGAAAAGGATAAGAAAGCCGACTGTTAATAATCTTCCTTATCACAATGTCAGTACAGTTTGCATGACTTGCTTGAACACAGACTCCTCTGAAGCTAGCTTGAGTCATGCTAAACAACTCCAAAGACTGTGGTGATGGGAGGAACCCACATGTATTTTCTCCTTTTGCTCTGCTCCTACTCATTGAATACATTTGGATTAAATACATGTTTGGTGTCTAAGTCTACAACCCACATTTCTAAATTGCAAGAGTACATGAGTAGGGAGAAAGGGTAAGTAACAGAAGCTTTAAATTGGTTACTGTTGCTAGGGAAACCACTTCCTTGGTACCAGCACGTTCATCACATCTGTCTCTCTTGCTCTGCCTGACGCTCAGAACATCTTGCAGCTTGATGTTGGAGGGGGAAAAACAAGATTATGCTTCAAAATAAGCTACAAGGCAACTTTGGAAAACAAGCAAGTATTTAAGAGGCCCATTTTTTGTTGTTATGCGCTGCCTTGTGTGACGGTTTTGCCTAGGTTTCAGAAGAGGGGAACAAAAGTTCAATCACTTCATCTTTTCACCAAGTACGTCAAATATAACAAACCAGCCAGACACCCCAAATCCAAATAAGAAAACTGGTAGTATTCTCAATTAGCAAACTAAATTACACAACATTTTTGTCCCCAATACTGTACAAGTGTGCCGTTATAACCAGGAGAATCACTATTCTCCTAGTAGAAATGTACAAGCAATCACTGAATTTCTGTCAGGGAGAAAAATGTCCCTTTTTGAAAAACATCTTCCAGTTAACAACCTGAAAGGTCTACCTTGTGAGAGAGTTTCTCTTGCAGAAGTCAGCACTTGTCCACTCCCCTCCCTTCCCAGTCTGGTCCAGAAAAGGAGGGGAACAGAATGGGCTGGGGGCTTTACCTCTCCTGCTTGCTCTTTCTTCTCCAAAGTTAGCAGTCTCTGCTTTGGGGAAGAGGTGGGGGGCTTTGCCAGCTCCCTCTGGTTCCTATTGCTGCCCCTGCCACTCAGTTCAGTGGCAGGAGTGGGATTGCAAGCCTGGGGACCAGGAATCAGGCTCAGGAAGGCTGTCACCAAGTTCTGAGCCTCTGCCAGCTTCCCACTGCCACTCCAGTCACCCAGCTGCTCCCTGACCACTCCCATACCAGATCCCCTAGTTTCAGGAGAGTTTTGCTCCATTGGGGGGGTGGGGGGTTTGCAGCACTGCTTCAGTACTCTGTAGAATGGGAGAACTGGGGCAGCTACATCTCCCAGTACTTTTCCAAAACCAGGATCACCCCTGGGTGAGCAAGGCATGAGGAACAAGGGAAAGGAGAAAGTGCAGACTGAATAAGTATGTTTCTCCTTCTCCCAGAATCATTCTAGTAGTGGGAATTTTCAATGGCTGCAGAGGAACTCCTATGTGCCGCCTTGAAGAGGTGGCCTGAAAGTGATTACAGAGTGGCTAAATAGGGTAGCAAAAACAAAAACAATAAAAATTGTAATTAACTTATTTTCACTGTATATGTTTAAAAGTTGAAACTTATGTCATTCTACCTCAGACATTCAGTGATAACATCCAAATCACATGTTATTTGTATTTAAGACACATTCTAGAAAGAAAGTCATAACATCAATTAATCTCTAATAATGCAGCTAAAGAGTAAAGGCAATTCTTGACATCTAGAGGACTATCAGGGTACAGCAGGGGTGGGCAAAATATGGCCTGTGGCCTGGACATGGCCCACCAGGCACTTTCATCTGGCCCATGGTGTCTCCCAATAAATTGTGCCCCAGGGCAGAAGGGCTTGGTCCAGCCAGCAGCAGCTTCCAGGCAGGGCTCCTGCTGAAGATGCCCCATGGGAACCATCTTGGCTTCCTATACATCCAGCTCGCTGGGAGCTGCAGCTAGGGAAGTGGCAGGGCTGGTGCTGGGGCAATGGGGGTGGAGTTGCAGCTGGGCTGAAGCACAGGGTGCAGCATGGAGCCCACAGCCAGGGGGATGGTGGGAGTGTGGAGCTCAGCTGGGCAAGGTGTGGATGTGAGGGAGGGTGGGGGGTGTAGGGACCCCCTATACACTCCCCCGCAGCCCCTGCTGCTGGAAGCAGCAGCAGGCAGGGGAGGCTCAGATCACTCTGCCCAGCCCAGGTGCTGGCACCCAGAGGGGCACAACTTAGGCCAGCACTGTACAGGGGAGTGAGGCATGTAGCCTGCCAAGCAGCTGCTCCATGCAGTGCACCTGAAGCTCCCACATTAACACCAGGGTAAGCCCCACACTGGAGTTGCTGACTTCCCTGCCCTCTGCTGGGCAGGGTCCCCAGACTCTGCTGGGAGTGGAGGGAGCCCTGGCCCCTGCTTCCCTCCAGAGCCCAGTATGAGGCATCTACACAGTGCTGGCTGAAGCTGTGCCCGGCAAGTGCCAGCACCCTCACCAGACCCAAGTGCCCTGAGCCTGCCCCCACCCAGCTGCTGCTGTAGGCAGTGGGAGCAGCATACCATGTGGGGGAGTGTGTGGGGGGTCCCCACACTCCCACCCTCCCTCACACCCCACAAACCTCACACACCCACACGCTGTCACCACAACCCCCCAACATACACTGTGTTCCTCCACACCCCCTCACAAATCTCCCCACACACCCCAACACTCCACCATACACACACACATACACACTACCACATACACACATACCCAACCACATACACATGCATACAAACACACCCTCCCCACCCCCTACCACACCCCACCATACATACACAATATAAAAGGGTGAGACTTTATTTTTTATTTATGATGCAATCCCTTCTATATATAATACACGAACAAAAATCATGACAAATATTTTTGTAATAAAATTCAAATGTTATAGTAGGTATTTGACTTCTAGAGTATGATTTGTTTTTTTCTGGTTCTGAGATGGTAACCCTCTCCTCCTAAAAGGAGTACTGGGGGGCAAAGAGAGGGACTTCCAGTGGCACAGGTCAGGAGTTAGGGGGTGGGACTTTGGGTCCCAATATGGTGACCAGGGGGTGGAGCAGTTGTCAAGGGGTGGCCATGCGGTCCTCTGCAACTCATCAAAACTCAAGTGGCCCGCCATCTAAAATAATTGCCCACCCCTGGGTTGGGGAAACCTCTTTGAATATGTCTAACTAAAGAGAGAATATGCTCAGAGGTTGTGACCTAACATGTTTTTGAAGTTATAAAAAGTTTGAATTCAATTAGCTTGATATTTATGGAGAGGTTCATAACATTTCCTAGTTTGTTAGGGAATGCCTAAAGTCAAAATCTGATTTGTAATCCAAGTCAAGCACACTTTAAACTACTCTATCACATATGCGGAATCTCAGTGTTTTAAAATCAGCCCAAACCTTTAGGATGTGCTGTTTCTTCTATCTAACCTGTATTAGTCTTACTCCGTCTGCAGAATTCACTTAAACATAAAGATTACAAGGCACTTTTACTCATTTAAGGTTGAGCAATTTAAAACAGTGCTTTCTAATTACAAAAATCAGGAAAAGTTTCCCATCTGTTGTTTTTCTCCTACTGTGAAAGCTGTCAAAGCTCTCCAAGACCTTTTACCAGAAAATAATGGAATTTAGAAAACAAGACCTTATGTTCAGCTTCAGTTGATGAATTTAGCTTTTCAAAAATGTCCATGAGTAGAGTATGATCTTCTCTGATTTCACCAAATAATTTCTACAGATAAGAGATGGTCTTTTCAGTTTTCACAAGCAGTTTACTGAGAGCATATGATATTCATCGTAGAAATGATATTGATTAGGTTTGATTAAACATAGGTCATGTGTTCCTGGATAACTGATCCACCAGGACTTCTCAGGGAAACCAAATCTCATGTTGTAATTAGACCTCACATAGCTTTAGATATTCTTCACTGTAAAGTAGTTGGCTAGAAAGTTTGTGGTAAATGAACACAAAAGACATGAAACAAAGTAAAACAATTTACAGTGTTTTTATCAGAGATATTCTCAGCTATGATCCCAAGCCACAATAACATGTTCTTTCCCACTCCAAAAATATGTTTTGTCTTTCTCCATTTTGAATTTGAGAGAATGCAACAAAATGTGATTACAGTGGATGGCAGAAGAATAGGTATTGCATTACCCTTTTTCTCATTGTTTACATGCATTTTTTCTTAGAAATTACTCTTTGGTAATAATATACTTAGGTAAAGGATTCTTAACAAAATGTGTATACTATATTTTCATAGTAGTAATTCCTGATATAGGCTCAAGTTTTTGGAATGAATCTTTATATTTCCCCCTAAAAGTTATATTTATTAGGATGCATGAACATTTGTGTGTTCATTCTAGAAGAGAGGCACATAGTAAAAATGTATACCTTTACTGAGTACCAAACAAGTTGCTCATAGTTAATATTTTCTTCTCATTTGAAAGGTGTCACTGGTGCTACAAATTTAAGGGCAATTCCCTCTACCTAAAGCTAAAGAATATAATAGGAACTAACAACTTCCTGAAAAATATATTTTTAAAAGGTGATTAATAGTATGCTGTACTTCTGATGGCTGAAGTATAGCTACCCTCTGGGTGCATTTACAGCACACTCCCTGGGCATAGTGCACCACTATGGCAACGTAGCAGTGAAATCTACCTATGCAACATGAACATGGTGCAGTAACCACCCATACTGCTTTAGTACTTCCAGAAGGACATACTAAAGCACAGCACCATAGCAACAGCGCCATATGGCAATATGTAGACACACCCTCTGAGTCTTAAATTTGGTCAGGCATGCAATACAACTTCAGTCATAGTAGTGAAGAAAAAGTCCATTTTATAAGACTGCCTTGTGACTCCATACCAGAATAAGCAAGAGACCATAACCAAATATAACTGCTAGAGACATTGGCTCCAAGTAATCGCTTTGCTCTGACTAGCACTTAGTCCATTTACTGACATATAATTCTATAGACCAGATCTGATATATTGACAGATTTCAAAAAAAAACACTAGCATACAGCAAGAGCGTGAAATGGTAGCGTTAAGCGTTTGTGTTTATTGGCTGAGACATGTTGAGTATCCTAAAGTAAAGCTAAGGGTTATATCTTCTCATTACTTGCATTTATAACATTTTTAAAAATGGGAACAGAATTAAACACTAAACTTGATATTTTTTTTACAGGTTCAAGATGCATTCAGATGTCGATTAAGAAACTGCCAAGATCCAATCAATGCAGATTCTTCTAGTTCTTTTCCTAATGGGCATGCTCAAATTATGGTTAGTTTTTATATTATCCTTGACTTCTAAATATATGTTCCTAGCCACAGTAAAACGTACATACAATACTGCATAGATTAAGTATGTGTACATGAAATATTAATATAGGTCATAAGTATAAGTCTGACTTCAGCTTGTTATCTATTTTCTGAAATTTCTTAGAAATGTTCAAGTTGTTGGTTCAGTAGTCTGTTGAATAACACTATCCTGTGCTAATTCTCTGCATACCAAGGTACTAAAACATCAAAGATTCTGCCTTTGTGGACAAATGGAACAACAAAATCTGTGTAGATTGTGATTTGTCAGGGTTAAATGGAGAAAAGAGACCAACCTCCTGAATTTTTATATCCATAAGTAATAGTAATACTCAATAGTAATCTTTCTAGGAAACTTAACAGGATTCCTGCTTCCCCTGCTTCAAAAGAAAAATAAAAGAATACATCAGACTGTCAGACTGAGAGAAAGGTGGGAGGGGAGGAGGTGGGAGTCTATAGGAGGTCTGTAGAGAACTGGCTAGCAGGAATCACTGAAAGCATATGCATATTGTTCTGGATTTCCTAATAATCCTAGATGTATAGTAGGCCTGTGTGAAGCTTCTAGTATTAGCTTCAGATTCAGATCCAGCTGATTTGGGGGACAGTGATTCAAACTGGTGATTTGAATCACTGCCCCAAATTGATTCAGCTGAATCTGATTTGGAGATTTGGCCGCTGCTGAATCAGCCAAGTCTCCAAACTTGCCGTATCCCCCACCTGCTCTCCCAGCCCTGTCAATGGCTGCCCCACCCAGCCCCAGCAACCCAGCTCTTTAAAAAAAAAAGTAAACCCCACACTCACTGGCTCGTGCCAGTTGGGGCTGGGAGGGTGATCCCTGCTGCACCCCACTGCTCCACACCATGTGGGGGGGTTCTGCCACAAGTCCCCAGAAGCGCCTATGGCTGTAGCCGGTGAGTACGAAGCTTTTTTTTTTAAAGCTCCAGGACATGGGCTTGACAGGGCAGCCAATGACAGTGCTGGGAGAGTAGGCAGGGGTCAGGGGCACTCAGGGGGGCTTGGGGAGCAGGCAGGAGATGGGGCCTGGCTGGAGTCCTCCCCAGGTCCCCTCCCCACTCCTCCAGTCCCCCACCCCCTCCCCCTACTTACTGGCATGTAGTCTGGGTCCAGCTCCCTGCAATGGTGAGCAAGGACTGAATCTCTGAATCTTTCGCCAAATCTTTTCCAAATCGATTCAGAGGCTTCAAATAGTTTCAGGCCTTTTTATTGGTCTCCTGATTTGATTCGGATTTGGAGATTCAGGCACCAAATTGGGCCAAATCTCCTCTGAATCAAATCAGCACCTGAAGCTTTACAAAGCCTTAATGTATAGCAGTGCCAAAAACTGACCTCACTGATGATATTGGGAGTTTCTCAACAAACATGGCCAGGTCCTAGAAGATGCAATGCTGTCCTAGGAAATACCTTTGAAAGAACTGTTGGAGCAAAGGAAGTCAGTGTTTGGATACCACAAGAAAGAGTTGGCCTTAATTAAACAACTTTTTGTAAAAATGCCTTTTATGTGGAAACAATTTATCATTATGTTATTTAATATATGCACATCAATAAAGCTGTACAAACTATGACGGCAAAACTGAAATGTTCTTAGACTCTGTTCCAAGTTAAATAGTATTTATAATAATTGTGAAGGGTGACCTTGGATTTTTAAGTATTCACGCTTTATTCTTAAATCTGACAGGCTCTTTTTCCCCTCAGATGAATAATAGCTCCTTTAATGGGGGTAATGAGCTTACTTTAGTTGCGGGGATATATAGAATGTAAGATAACAAATACTACATTTAATAAGAATATTTCAGATAGTCAATTAATTTAATGAAGATTACTCATGATATTGTGTGGTCCAGGTTCTTTTCTCCTCTTTATGTAATCACTTTGAAAAGCTTCCTTTAAAATGACCCTTCTACGGCATATTAGAAAATTCTCTTTCAAGTAAATATGAAACTATACACTGTGTCATCGTACCAAAATTACATACAGTATTTCCATCTATTTTATACTTTTTTTCCAGTCAGGCAGCATATTTTGAAAACAACCTAGTTATACTTTAGGAAATGTTGTATTGCTCTACTGTTATAAAACAATAAAATCCATCTTCCTAGCAACAGGAAACCATTTATAAGATACTATGACTCTATAACTAGAACATTTTGGAAACATAGGTTGGCAGACAATATTGCAGTTTAGTTTTTAGTTAATAATAAAAGTCTTGTTTCATTGTTCTTGTTACAGACAGATTTTGAAAAAGATGTGGACATTGCTTGTCGGTCAGGTAAGAGTATTGGAACAGTATGTATTAAAAAGAAATATATTCTTGTCATTGGGAAATAAGGGAAAGAAACAAAAAATATCTGGGTTTACCTCATTACAAAAAAAAAATTATTTTATTTTTTTACAGCAGTGATGCCACTATACAGATATATTGTTCTCACTGTAAAATAAGATCATCCAAGTACCTTTTAATAGAATTCAGTTAATTGATAAGCATTCCACAAGTTTTTTTGTACCTTAGAAAACAGGTGCTGTCAACTTGACACAAACAAAAAAAATTACTTTCCCATTAACACGCAAAATATGAAACAGCCATGCAAACAAAGCACTGAAAATTGGTTTTCTAAGGGCACTTTTAAATCAATGCAGACAATATAGAGAGGCTATATCAATCAGTGTATGTCCTAAAGAGGGTAACTTTCTCAAGATCTATCTAAAGTTTACAGCAGATTAAGCAGCACAGTAGCGGAAAATAAAAATGTATTTTTAATTCCATATTATAGCTACAAATTATTATGCTACAGCATCTCAGCACTCTGAATTATAATTGGGTCAGCTTTTTTCTGCTTGTGCATGTTAAAAACACTATTCTTCAGTAATTTATCCAGTCAGCAAAGTTTAAATGTAAAAAAATGAAAAATGAATTATCTTTGCATTCCATTGGAAATGTTCTGATATATTTTTCACAATGAACATTTTTTCCTTATTTACTAATGTTTACTACTACTAATGTACTTTGGATGAGGCAAAACAATGAAATATAGAAATAAATGCATTCCTATCACTTGCATCGTGAAAAGTCTTAATCTGTGTAGGTGCATTTGTAAGCTAAGCAGTACAGAAAGTCATGGTGAGGATACCCTTAAGAAAGATGCTCTTAATGCAAACATGAGTGGGCTTCACAATGAAGAATTAAGTGAGTAAAATTCAGTTTCTTATAATAAAAGATTTAACAGTAGGTGACTGGCTGAGGTAGCTTGACATGTGTGATTAGTAACAGTGTAATAACCCCTTTGCATTACCTAAAATAGACTTTATTTTTATTTTATTTTTCATTTTTGCTATGTAATGGTATTGGATCATTAAAAAGCCCCAAGTTCTCACTTATGTATCTTTGCTTTAGGCAAATAATTCATTCTTGTAATTGAAAAATTAGACACAATCATGTATGATTTAATACAATGGGATGTTTTAGTGAGGGGATTATTATTCTTCATATCAGGGAACTGACACATACAGTAACATCTGGGGCATCATGAGCCTCAGGATACAGAAAACGGACTAAATGTACCACTTTGGGTAATTCTGGACCTCTCATTATCTAACCCACACAATCCTAATTTGGGTGACCATGCCAGAGCTATTATATTTTAATACATACCTTTAAAAAGGAAAGAGGGGAATGGTCATATGCAAATAAAAGACTGCCAGCATTACTCTTTAAATTGATTTTTTTTTTTTTTTTTTGCAGACACTTCAGGTCCTAAGACCAAATCTTTACATTTTTTTAAAAAACAAACCTTCATGACAGTGTTACAGGGCTGGATATGGACATTTTTCTCAACCCTTGATTGGGCATTTTAGTGCACCTGAATGGTCTGTAGACAATGGAGAGATTGATAACTTTTGTAATGGAACTGTGCCCCATAAAATATTGAACACTGCTATAACCTTGACCAGAGAGACCTTCATTGAAAGTAGAGAATGGCTGTTTTATTATAAATGTTTATGTAATATAGAGACTTTTCAGGTACAGTGAAATACATCTCATTGATGTAAGAGGTTTACTTGTCTTATTTAGTTGAGTGTTACATGCATTCACAAAATAATTTAATATAGGAGGGTTGCAGAATTGAGTGGAAAAGAACATTTAGGAGCAAAGTGAGAAAAACACATATGCTCATCTGTGCAGACATTCAGGGAGGTTGAAGGAGGTGAAAAAATGGTGGGCCCAATGTAAGCTGGTTCACCTGAGTAGAAATGGGTTAACCTTATCTAGCAAATGTCTGCACACATTCAGAGCACAGTCCCTGGATTGGGAAACCCCAGTTCCCCGCTTCAGCCCTGGGACTGCATTCTGTCTACACTTCCAACCCTGACTGGCTATTTTTAGCTCCCTGATCCTTCCTATCTCTGGACAAGCAATGCACACCCCCCACCCATGCACCCACCAACCACTCCACCCCCCACATAGATCTGCTGCCCCAGTCCCATCACCCCCCACCCCCAGACTAGCTAGACTCAACTGATCTCTCCTGCCCTTCCTCTCACCCAGGTAACCAGCACCAGCAAACACCTGTACACACTGCTCCCAATCTACAGTCACACCACTTAAAGCAAGCCACATGTAGACGAAGGGTTATACAGGGTTGATAAAAACAGCACAGATACCATAAAGACTATTTTTTGGAAGACTTTAAACAAGCTCCGCATAACAGACTTCTGCTTAAACTGTATGTTACCTAAGAGCTATGTTAGGAAATAGAAATAAATGAAGTACTGATTTTAATCTATATAAATAATCCAATCTAAGGCAGAGATCCAAGTCAGTTACATACTATAGATTAGAAGAAACTGATTAAATAAAACCCCTTTTAAGGTCATATGTATGGAAACAAAACAGTTATTAAATGGATAAAAAAAGAGAACCGGAATCATACTCATGGAGGTAATATGGGTAAACAAAAGCATAGCACTGTCAAAGGAGCAGCAGCAACCAGAACTAATTTCTTGTTATTAGAATCCTGTTCTCTTATTCACAGTTCTACATAAAGACATTGGACCTTGTAGAGCAGCTACAATAACAGGAACACTCTCTAGAATATCACTAAATGATGATGAAGAGGAGAAAGGAGCCAACCCTGAAGGAATGAGCTACTCAACATTGCCTGGAAACATCATTTCCAAAGTCATCATTCAGCAGCCCACAGGCCTCCATATGCCTATGAGTATGAGCGAGCTTGCCAATCAGTGTTTGAAAAAAGACAACAGTGAATTGCGGAGGACTGTTTATTTATGTACTGATGATAACTTGAGAGGTGCGGATATGGACATAGTCCATCCTCAAGACCGAATGATGGAAAGTGACTATATTGTTATGCCCAGAGGCTCTGTAAGCACCCAGCCATCACTGAAAGATGAAAACAAAATGAATATAGGCATGGATACCTTACCTCATGAAAGGCTGTTGCACTACAAAGTTAACCCAGAATTCAATATGAATGCCTCTGTAATGGACCAATTTAATATAAATTTAGATCAGCATCTTCCCACGCAGGAACATATGCAAAATTTATCCTTTGAGCCCCGCACAGCTGTAAAGAACTTCATAGCTTCAGAGTTGGACGACAACGCAGGGTTATCAAGAAGTGAAACTGGATCCACGATATCAATGAGTTCCTTAGAGGTCAGTGATACATAAACAAATTTCATGCTCAGTTGTTCTAATTGTATAGTAAAATAGTATTGTGGCTTCTTTAGTACAATCATGGTTATATTTGAAGGGTACTGGTCATATCATAATTAAGACTAAATTACTGTTTGGAATTATGTATTGCTGTTTGCAGTCCTATAAAATGATATTAAAAGCAGTCAGAATTAGAAAAAATATCAAAGTAAAGTTCCTAAATTATTCAGAATGGAATTATACTATCTTGGAGTCGAAAAAATTCATCTATGCTGCAAAGTATTTATTGATCTATAAGATAATTTCCATTGGATTACTCTGAGCTCCTATGAAAAAAGAAAAATCTAAATGAAGGCAAAATTATAGAGAGTATTTCTTATTTATATTTATCATTTAATGTGTATAAAGCTTTACCAACAAATTAGGATATTGGATATGATTTTGTTCACAGGTCTATGGTATCTCTCCATGCAGTAATCCACTTCGCATATATAGGTGCTCATTTGTGCAGACACGTGTACAATTGATATGCACAGCAGGTGCTGATACATGTCTTGCAGAGTATCCTAGGTGTCAATCTGGTTGTAAAAGTAAACTGACCCATTTTCTTAAAGAAATGCCAAAACATTACCAGACCCAGTCTGTAGGTTTTAATCACGGTATATGAGAAAACTACTTTCTCTTTACTTATTACATGAAGATCAGATACTGCCGTCTTTATGCAAACCGTCAGTGATGTCAGTAGGAGTTTTACATTTATATCAACCAAAGAATTTAGGCAGGATATGAGTTTCCCTTCTCAAGAGATGCCTCTGCAGGCTTTGAAAACAAAACATTTCTTTCACTTTCTATAGTAATGTGCTTGTAACATCACAAACTGTTGTATGCAAAGCATACAGTAAGTAAATAAATTAAAAGAAAACAATTATTGAATATAGGATTTGTTAGATAAGCAAAGGAATGATGACTGTTTTACAAGCTGTATTAAAATGTAGGTATACAATCTTTGACAAATGTCTTAATTTTTTTTCAGGTGCACCCAGTTGAATGCATGCATAAATCAGAGCACAAATTTAGCTTAATTTTGTATGCATTTAAGTAGTCCAGTGCCTAAAATGTAGGCATCTCACCCTTAGACAGGAGTCCAATTTGAATAGGTGTAGAGGCCTTGATATTACAGTCAGTGGAGAAATTTAAGCACCTCCAGGGAGCAATCCAAGTTGACCAAGTTTAGGTGTCTAGGTGTTCTGTTCAGAGAATGAGTAGATATAAACACCACCAGAGCATGATTCAGAAAGCCTAGAGGTGGCTTAAGTGCATCAAATATGACATATTAAAGACAGAGATATCCTGTTCCTCTCCAGAACTTAGGCACCCGATTCAGGCTGAACACTGCACATCTAAATATACTTGCTGTGCAAGAGTCATGGTACCAAGGGAGAAAGCAAAAAAAGAATATGCCTTTGAAAACAGTGACATTACCACTAGGCTACAAAGATGTGTCAAGTTATCCAGTGTACAGGCACACTTCCCATTTTTATAGGCCCAGTTCCTGCGGCTACTTTGAAAATACATATTGAAGTCTGTAAGTATATTGTTCTACTCCTTTAGATTCTAAAACATTTATTTCATTTAGATAAGCTTTTCAATTCATATTATTACCAGGACATTTGGCAAATATATACAATTGCATTTGTAATTCTGAATTCTTTAGACTACTAGAATTCTATAAACAATATTTTATTGAACACAAAATAATTAACATGTAATCTAGACATTGGAGAACATAGAGACTGTAGTGGTACACAGTGACTAAAATGAGAAACTGCCTTGTCTTTTGTGTTTTTATCATGGTTTTCAGCAGTATGTAGAGCATATGTAAAACGAGGGGCCAAAAATAAGTATTTGCCAATGAACATCAGAACTCCTAACAGGTCTATAGCTAACCAAACAAAAGTGTGTGTAGGAAGAAGTCAAGGTAGATTCCTACAGATGTCATTGATTACATTTGACTAGATGGATGAAACTTTATTGATGTAAAGGCAAATTTAAGTAAGGATGTGGAGGAGTTTCTTATGTCTTTTATCCAATGCCCTCTTCCTCTGTGTTGAATATATTATGACATTTCAAAACTCAGATTTAAAGTAAAACTCTGTTAGATGTTATCGATCTGCTTTTACTCACAGAGGGGAGAGAAGTGATCTTTGTCTCCCACCCTGCTTTTCATAGACAGAGTATGCAAATAGAAATGAGAAAACCTTCCTCCCCAGTTAGATACTGCTGCTGTTCTACCAAGATCAGGAAAGGGCTGGCTGACATCCAGAAGCTCCTCTGTCAGGGAGCTCCCACTTCAGGTTCTTCAGTCACCAGTTAGAGTGAGGGGGAATGCTTCAACTAAAGGGGACTTCTTCCTGCAAATTCAGCACATGAGTTGAGTTCCGTACACTCCTCCTTACTTTAATCCCTGATATTGTAATGCTCTTGCTGTAATTCATATGCCACACTATTATTTTTACCATGTAATTATAAAGTAATCATCAGTTATAAGGTACAGAAAGTACACTTGGATAATTTGTGACCTATGTCAAATTCAAAATTTTAACAATTAAGGTCAGTAATTATTGAATGCATAATACAAGAAAGAAAGTTTGTTTATAAAGCAATTAGATTGGTTAACTGGGAAGTTATTTAGCACAGTACAGAAGTAGTTTTAAGAGTCCGTTTTCAGCAGGATTCGGGTTTTGATTATATTTCTGATTTGTGGATGCAGTTTTTCACCCACAAATATTCAAAACCACAAAAATAATCATGCCTAGTGGTAACAAATTTATATAAACCTATAGTGTAGTTTCTGTATATCCTGCTGTTATTTATTTTTGTTTTTTTCATGGGTACAAGTATTACAAGCCATGCGATTGAGCTAGCATTGATGCTAAATTTTAAAAGCTCAAGCTAGTAGCTAAAATACCTTAACAAAACGTAGCATTTACTTTAACATTCCTTTTCACACTTATTACTGAAAATCAGAATCTTGGCTTTTACCAAACAAATGTCTTATACTGTTGCAAACATACCTATGATAACAGAAAATAAATAATATACTTGAAAATTGAAGGTATTTTGCTACCAGGGACTAACATTATTAAGGTTTCTGTGTTTACAAACCTCCAATAATGTTCCATGCAGAACAAGGAGTATCAGCTTTATCATAACAGCAATTCAGGTCAAATATATGAGGCATATATCATAAAAACCTGACTCTTCTTTCTGTCATAGGCTTCACTCTAATTTACTAGAAACTCTAGTACCTAACTAATGTTTTCTTTTAAGAAAAAAACATTTTATGGAAAACAATTATATGGTTTGTATTACAGAGAAGAATTGTATCCCTCCAAAAAAAAGTTTTTTGATAGTGTTATAATAGTTACACAGAAGGATTTCTCAAAAGTGTGTACATTTAGGAGTCTGCAGGTTATAAACATGCAAGTACATACCACAGAATACTTGTAAACACATGGCAGGCATGTTCATGCACCACTAAATTTCTTCTGCAGAGTAATTTAACATCTGGCTAATCTCCCATACCTTCCTTATATATATGGATTGAAGATGACTCTACTATCTTGGCATCAAAGTATCTTGGAGCATGTTATTTCACTTCAAAGTGTTTTTAATTTAATGAAGAAAACTCTCTGAATGTACTCTCGTGGAATGGTTTTTGTTTTGCAAGTGCACGTTTAAAGTGCTGTGCTCATTAAAACCAAATTGCTTTGAAGTGAAGCAGTGTTCTCAACCACTTTGATACAGAGGAAGGTTAGGAAGATTTAAAGAGGAAGGAGAAGAAGATCTATGCAAGCAATCTCCAAAATATGTAACTTCCAAGCTATGGTAGTATAAGAGTGATGTTGTAGCCATGGTAATCCAGAAATTATATGATAGCCAAGGATTTCTTAGGGTGATACCTTTTATTGGACCAACTATGTAGTTGGGATAAAGTTAGACAAGCTTTCAACATATTCATTTGTCATATTCTTTCTTCAATGTTCTCTTTGAATACGGGATCCCCTTCATCTGGTTTCATATATCCCATCCTGGGATTCAGTTTGCCATCTCTCATTCCCCATATTGATTTTCTAGTCCCTGATCCTGAGAGTTCTATGGATATAGCCTCCTGGAAGCCATATCCATCCTATGGATACAGCGTCTTGGAAGTTGTTTGCATCATTAAATTAACTAACTCAATACAGTAATACATTGAGACCTTCTAGATCTCATCAACCACAGTTCTGATATGTGGTTGAGAAGGTCTAGATTCAGGAGAATATTATTACAGACAGGAATATGAGATAAATGAGAAGAGTGTAGGCACAGAAAAGATATAGGTAGAAGCAACAAGCAAACACACTTGAAAGGCAAAATCAGAAACACCAAAGGGGAGAGTGGAAGAAACTAAAAATTAAAAGGACAGGAATAGAAATTAGAAATATAAATTTAAGACCCATGATATAAAAATAAGAGATAAAGGTGGTAACAAGAAAGAACAGGAAAGGGGAAAAGAAATATACTGTAAAACAGTAGTTGTCAAAAAGGTACTCAGGCACCAGGCAGTGCAGAAGTAGAACACAATCTCATCTTCTTTTGACCTACCATACAAGAATTGAAACGAAAATGAGAAATAGAAAGGGAAAAGCATCATATGAATTTTTGCCTGAAAATGCTTCCAGATTTTATTTTTAAATCTTCTGAACTCAGATTGCTCTCTTCCCTTCCTTTTCTGATTTCATTTTCAGTCAGCTGTAGAGGCATGTCTGTTTGTCAATCACGTCACTCTCAACCCTAATGAAAGTCTATACCTATTACAGCTCCATAAATGTTGGCTGTGGCTACGGTTCAAAAATTGCCATTCCTTCTTTTTCTGTAACTATTACAAGAGCAAGAGGGCATGCCACCAGAGGGAGTGAGGTGTTGGGGTATTGGTCCAGAGATGAGTTCAAGTGTGACTTCAGTCTTGTGCCAATGATTTATTCCCAATCAGCTCAGCTGAAAATGGTTACCTGCTCATTCTGACTGGGGGGTCAAAGGCAGCCAGACAGAGTACTTTCTACTTGCAGTATCTCTCTTCCATGTGCCATTAGCTGTAATAT
Source organism: Crocodylus siamensis (assembly GCF_052110815.1). Taxonomy (NCBI): domain Eukaryota; kingdom Metazoa; phylum Chordata; order Crocodylia; family Crocodylidae; genus Crocodylus; species Crocodylus siamensis. The sequence goes on from NC_143395.1 coordinate 55,170,402, forward strand.
CCTAACTACACTGAGATAATGGGCCATCTAGACTGAGTAGAACTCTGTCTTTTTTTCCTCAGTATTGGAAGTTGAATGAGACATTAAAAAAACATATTTTAGTAATTTATTATTTTTTAAGAAATGCCATATTTTCCCCATAGATTATAGCAGCTCAAAAATATTTATGGTTTGCTAAGTAAATGCATATATAGGAGCCTTTTTAAAATGGAGCCTTTCACAATAGCTTAGAGGTTTATCTGATGTTGCAATTACACTATAGGTTGGTGTTCTAAAATTTTAACTCACAAGACTTCCAACATATAGGAAGCTGTTCACTTGTCCCTCTCCCCCATAAAAATATTCTTTACAGCTAGGTCTCATCAAAGACTAATTGCTTGCCCAAACTTGTATAGAGAAACTAAGCTTTTTTTTCAGTTACAGGCATATAAAAAGGTAGTTTAAAATCAAAACTTCTCTTCAAATTGCAAATCTATATCTTCAGAATACCTAAAGTGATTTTTTTTTTTTAATTTCATAAAGAAAAAAAATCCTCCCTTGGGCTGAGATCTTTTATGTTAAATTTAATCTCGGAGTGAATTGTAAACCACTCTTAATAAGAACAGTTTGTATTAATGGAAGCACAGATATAGCCTTCACTATAATATGGTATCCCTGGTTTCAATTATGCTTTGCACTATGTAATACAGCTTCAAGAATATCTTATATAATTAATCAGGTAGCAAGATACTGCAGACTGGAGTAGGAAGAAAACCAAGCATCCATCCGTTTACACAGATGGAGAAGGATTGCATTAGTCATTTAGTGAGAACAGCTCCTTCCTGGTGCCAGCAGATTAGGGCATGTTGGTGTATGGAAATTATCCTTCAGTACCGTTCTATTTTTGTTCCCCAGTGAACGGAGCTCAAAGTTGCTGTGGAATTATACAGAGAAGCAATACACGATTAGGACAGAGCAAAATTGATTTAAAATGAATTACTGCTACAGACCTTCTTTCCACAGACTTTTACTCTGATTTTCCTATAAAAGCTTTTTGCATACAGTGGGTTTTATCAATCAAAATTAGACAGCTGTACAATTAGGAATGGAAAGTCATCTGCCAGGTCATCTTTTAGATACCCTTATTGATGCAGGATTTTTTTCTGGTGTAGTTCCCTAGTTCCTTATCCAACCTCATTTTCAAAGTCCCTAATGATGGGCCTCTCACTCCTTTCCTGGAGAACATTCAGCAGGTCAATGAACTTCATGGTGGGGAATATTTTCTTCACATCGTCTAAATTTTCCTTGATTGCTCCTGAATTACAGCTTCTCAAACATCTCCCTCACCAGTATTCTTTTTCATTATGTGATGTTTATGCCCTTCTAATATTTTAACAGCTGTTTTGTCTTTTTCTGCCACAAATCATTGTTGAATGGAGCCACATAGCTTTTTGACCTTTTCCTCTTAATTCAGTTTTATTAGACCCTTACTGGTTTCTTTCATTGCTTTGTTTTGTGTTTTCTCCAATTTACTGACATTTTCTTTATTATTGCCAGGTCCAGGGCATTAATACAGCACTCTCACTAGAACAGAGTAGAGAGGGATACTCATCTCCCTGGCCAGAAACATGCAGCCTGGACTTTTTCTGTTAGCACATTGAATTGTAAATTGATATCCAACTCATTGCCCACACTACCCCTGGGCCTTTTTCAGCCTTACTGCTTCTCAGATATCTCCCTGCCACTGAATATTTGCATGATTTTTACCCTCTCTAGGACCCTTTAGAGCTCACTGTTATTTACAACACCTTTAAATAGGTATCATCAGTGTATTTTGCTTCATGTGATGAATGCTATTTCTTCCAGAACATTAATAAAGATACCACATAGTGCTGGGCCTAACACTGAACACTGAAAAAAACCTATATATCTGTATAAGCTGTCTAACCAGCAGCTTGTGGGCTGCATGCAGCCCTTTTCTTGCCAGTGGAAACCCCACATGAGTGAATAATGTGCCTGGATTTAAGACACACACACACACACTTAAGAGGTAGATTACCTGTGCCACATCATCCCTGCATTATATCATACAGAAACCAGTAGAATTTAAAATGGCAATAATGGGATCCAGAAATAACAGCTTCTGAATTGGCTTGTTAGGAAATTATCTGATTCTCTTATGTCAATGTAGGGATTCTTGATGACTTCTGTACAAATTGAATTAGGCACCTAAGCATATTTTCTGTCCATAAAATAGCATTAAAATTGTTTTATGTTATCAGTGTAGTGGTCAACAAGACCTGATCCTGTTTTTGTTACCAACAGAGCTGTTTTCAGAAACTCTCACCATAACATGGGGGTTAGGCTAGATGATCTGATCAGGTCCCTCCTGACCCTAGCTACTATGAAACACTACTGCCACTCTGATTTGTGACAGAGAATTTCTTTGATGTTGTTAGAAAGAATCTGTATTTTATATAGCCATCAAAAATAAAAGCATGGCAATAATATTATTTAATATACAGGTAAAAAATAAATGTCCTCATGCTGGATCCATTGTGGTCTCCAGAACAATTCAGACAGACAAAATAGCTTGCTGAGTCAGAGTGATAAGGAGCTGGCGTTATCCAAAACCAGTGACATCTCTCCAATCATATTGCAGTGAAACATGGTGCAGAATGCTAGTTACTCACTTTTACTGTGCAGTTTAAAGCACACAACAATAGAGCTGTGTGGGTGCTGTAGGCTAATCACCTAGGTCTGCTTATACATAATGCCAGTGGTGCCTGTGCTGCCCATGAGCAGGCACACAGGCAAAATACAAAATGTTTTTTTCAATGCTCCAATTTTCCAAGCTGCTGTTTCTGGCAAACTGTGTTTTTCCAAACATTCTATGTTTGACTTTAAATCCTCACTGAAGCAGTTCAGTAAAATTAGGTTTATCACTGAGCTGTGCTTTAAAATAGCTTTTTTCAAGGAAAGCTGTTCTTCTAAACTTTACCTCATTATCTGTTGAAGGATCATTTTTTCCCTTTTGTGACCATAGAACCAAAAATAGTGCTATATATCATAGGTGTCCACTATTCCTTAAAAATAGATCCTTCCTTATTGGGATTATAAAGGTCTCTTAAGATATTAATCCTTTATAAAATTATAGAGTCTCTTTCTGCTTTTTTATTTTGTAAATGTTTGTTCTTTTTAGATTTTCTTGTAATTGGGGGTTGTGACAGAACTGGTCCAATTAGTCTTTACATAACCCATGTAATCTATGTATTGTGACAAGTAAAGTCAAGCCTTGCTGGCAGTTTAATAAAGGACTAACCACAAATCTAGAATTTTTCAAAAATGCTATTATAATTCCCTTCTTCCAAATTCTCCAGATACCAGCAATTCCACACTGTTCTCCTTAACATCATTACAAATGGGAGCTAGTTAGTTTCAGCCAAAATAATATCCTTCCTCCCCCCCCCCAAAAAACCCAAAAGACTTTTTCACTCAGTGGAAATATATTTGAAAAATAAAACATTTCATTTTTTATCAAGAATTTTGACACCAAAATTTGGAGACCAAGCCTCTGTGAAAAATGTCTGTTATACCAATTTTCTTTCAGTGTTCAGTTGTAAGATGATAAAGCATGTTAATGAAACTCAGAAAAATTTTAAATAAAAACAAAATATTATTGGTTTCATGTAACTTTTTCACATGGAAAATCAACATTTCAGTGGCACCTCATAATTTCCATGCTCAGCCAATTGCCAGTCAGCTCAGAACACTGTTCACATTACCTTTCTTTTTTTAAAGCCCAGAGATTTTGGCCTAGCTAATGTATCTTGTGGACCTTAATGTAAAGGACATCACCTAAATGCATGAGAAAGGAATGGTATTTTTCAGCAAGCATTCAAACTACCTCAGAAGGTTGTGATCTAAACCTAGTGGCAATCAACAAGAGTTTTTATGTTAATTTTAATGAGTTTGGATCTTGCCCCAAGTGAAGAAAGCAAGTTTCCCCTTTTCCAGTTTAATGCAACTTTACACTTCCTGCACTCTGTGTAGTGTCAGGGTTGATGGTAGCCTTAGAGTTTAGATTCTGTTTGTATGGGATGGTTTGGATAGGGATGATCCTGCCTAAGGCAGTGGGTTGGACTAAATGGCTTCTGGAGGTCCCTTCAAGCCCTACTTCTCTATGGCCAGGTACAGACATTACACTTTTACCAGTATAAACGATCAGAAACTGGTTTATACTTGTAACAGAACAGAATTTCAGCACACATAGACTGCTTTAAAAATGGGGGAACTCAGTTTAAAATTTGCCCCCACCACCAAAGGGCAAACATTTTCCATTTACTACCGATCTAAACTATGCTGCTTACAGAAAAATCACATAACTTAGATCGATTCTACTTCAGACTTTTTGAATTTTTGTACCTAGCCACTGATTATATAACTCCAGGGTGGGTATTTCTACACTTGTTTGTGCCGCAGTCCCGGGAGCTTTTAAAAGCACCCGGCGCTGTGGTGCATATAGTTGCATAAGCGATGAAATGCATGTCAGCACTGAGACAATGGTGGCAACACACTTTTGAACTAAAACACATCAGAGGTGTTTTGGTTCAAACGCACACTGATGCCATTTTCTGTGGGCATTTCACCACTTATATAACTGCACGCAAAGCAGTGCTGTGCAATGCAGTGCAGTGCAAAGCAGCACGCTGCACGCAAGGTGGTGCATTGCGGGATGTAAAGGTATGTGTATAAATGTCCATAATTACTACCATGAAAGTAGCCCAGAAAGGAGAAAAGCAAGAATAGTCTTTGGGGATGAGTGGGAAAGTGGACTTGCATTAAATAGGGGTGGATCCAGAGATGGTGAAGTGGCATGGTTGCATGTCCTTTTCAGACTACACCACAGGAGTAGCAGTCCAGGATAATTTAACGTCCCTGAATCAGGTAAGAATCCCCTTCCCCCCTTCCTCCTTCATGCTTAACAACACATTTGCTCCCTTCCCATTCTCCCCTCCCCTATCCACTGCTGCTGTCTCCACTGTCTCTCACTTTCTGGGTCAGGGGGAGCTCCCGAACCATTCCTGTCCCATTCCAGCAAGGCAGCAGGGCAGTGGGCAAGTTCCTCCTTGCTGCCTGAGTCCCCCCTAGGGGTTCCTTGCCAGGCCAGGAGCAGGCTCAGTGAGGGGGACACTGCCTGCCACCACCACTGCCTCCAACTGAGCTCAACTCCCCCCACAGCCCAGCTGGAGTGGGTTGGAGCAGTTCTGGGGTTCTCCCCACTCCTGGGGCAGCCAGAGACAATGGTAGCAGTGGACAGGGGAGGGAGGGAATGTAAGGGGAGGGGACATGCTGCTTAGCATCAAAGATAAGGGAAGAAGTGCCAAAATCAGGGGATGAGTTTGGATTTTTTACCTGATTCAGGGACTTAAAAATTCCAAGGCCACTGTGGTATGGACTTCCTGGCAAAAGCAAAGCTGGGAAAAGTGGCTACAGCCACCCCTGCAGGATCAGTCACTATTCCTGCACTTCCCTTTACAAAGTCATGGATCTATTCATGATACTAGAGTCTGAGACAAATTCTCAACCTTCCCAGGACTCAAGTAAGTCCCATTAGCAGGAATGATATGTACTACAACTGCATGTCTTTATGAGATCAGTGAAATTGTGGCTAGGCTCAGGTATGCAGCTTATGATTGATGCAAAACTGCAAAGGACACCATATACAGGTGTAGAGTAGATTACTGCAAGTTGATTTCTTCACAATAGAAATCATTTCTCTTTTCCTTCACTTTTTCTCCCCTCATTTCTCCCCTCATCCCCTATTTGCTTTCCCTACAAAAAATCTCCCAACTATAGAGCAAATCCTGCCTCGGCTACTCCTGCCATCTAAAACTTCCTTCCAGCCTCCCTCTGCTTTTATCTCATTTTCAACATCCAACAGAAAATAGATATGTTATCCTCCCCTACACTGCTAATTTCTCTTTCATTCTGTTACTCTTTAGAACTGTGCTTAAAAAAAGAAAAACCTGTAAAGCATTCTGAGTTACATTTTACAGAAAATGCACTAGCAAAAGTGACACCGTTGTAGCACAGGTATCTGTAGATGCTTCTGCACATGAGAGTTGATGATTCTCACAACTGAAGAATCAATTTTCATCAGATTTTTGGACTACAGTTTGTTATAAATGTGAAACTAATGTGAATTCAAATGGAGTTATTACAAACAAGCAGAAGTCCCAACAGAAGATACAAAGATCTTTAGCTTAATTCCCTTTCATGTACCTCAGTGTATATCAGGTGCAACTACACTGAAATTAGTAAAGCCACACTAGCATAAATCTGATGTAAGAAAAAGAAAAAGATATATTCTAACTAACCATGAAAGCTAACTGATAAATACAATAGAAATCACAAACAGCTGCAGCATCTTATAGCATAAAGGGTCTGATCATGTGTAAACTAGGAAAGATAAATGCATTTCTAAAAACGTTTTTGTGATGCCATGAGTTATGCTTCAATTTTCAAACCAAGATATTCAACTTCCTTATGAAACTCTTAATGTAAATTTATAATAAAGGAACTGAGTTGTTATTTAGATTATGATAAATAGACCCCATGCTAATGCACTTACTATTTTCTTTCTTTTTTGAATGTCTAATAGAGAAGAAAATCACGTTACTCGGACCTTGACTTTGAAGTAAGTCTGGCTGAATTATTCCTACTTATTAAACCTGTTTTAATAAAATTAAAATGTGAACTGTTAGCGTTAATGTATTTTAAACCATCTGATATAGTACATATTATTAGGATAATTTAACTGGGTGCTACATAGAACACGATAGATACTTCATTAAGATTACTTTGGTGTGAGTTGCTTGTAAAATGTTTTCAGATCAAATCTTTGCATAGTACTAAAGAGTCATTGTGGCTTCTGTTCTTAAATTCCTGCACCATTTAAGATTAGTCTGTTTTTCCTTTTTATAAATCTGTTAATTTTTGGTGGTGGTTAATGTTGTTTTTCTTTTTGAAAAAGGCCGTCTCTGTTATGGTAAGTAAGGATAGTGTCCTAGACAACCTGCTTCATTTAGCAGTATCTCTTCCTTTGGGGTTTCTCTGGATATTGGGCTTTTAAGATATTACAGTTGATTACTGATTCTGCTGGTGTCAAATTCTGAATGCCGAAGGGCCATCACTGGGCAGCTGCTCTGTGAAATTTGGGTTTTTCTAGGGTTTCTCAGTTTGGAACCCCAAATTTGAGAGGCAGACACTTTGTAGAAGGCAGGACAGATTTGCATCGTAATTAAATCAGAGCTGTATAGTTTGAGCTTAAGCTCCAGCTTGAAAGCTCATGCTATAGATCTCTACTTCAAATCATTTATGAACTTGAAATCTATCCTGCCATCTGCATGACTTCAGACTAACACAGCTAACTACTTCTTCATAAACTTTGTAGTCATTTATGACAAAAAATAGCTTTGGCTGTTAGCTACTCCATTTTATGCAGGCACAAACACTGTGGAGGTCTTTCAGTTTCCTGTTTATTTGGGCTTGGCTGTAAGTAACTACATTCACTAGTCAAAGCAATACAGCATACAATGTTCAGCAGAATATTAATGATTTCTGGATTTTAAGTTTTGCATAAACTGTGGGGTCATGAATGTTAATAGTTTGATATAATTCATCATGCGTTTCTCCAATGAAACTGAACTCTCATACTGTTTGCATAGAGCACCAGTCAGTCAAGGCCAGATTTTGACAACCTGTGAGCACTATACAACAACCATAACTTTAAAAAAAGTATATGCTTTCACAGACAAACGCAAGAATGGATTTTTCTTTTTATGTTGAGAGGCATATCTTGCATCAGAGTTAAGAATCTGGCTTACATTTATTGCTTATGGGTTGCAAGAGCTTTATTAATACCTTTATTACGTCCTTTAGTAGTGGTATGGTTTGCTCTTGAGTTATACGTTGTATGAAATTTGAAGCATAAAATATGAACGTGACAACTAAACCAAAAAGATTTGCAGGATGAATACCTTTAACATTTAAACATCCTAAAGCACAGACTATATTGGGTGCCATAGTGCCTCCATAAAACGTAATTCAATGAAAGAGATAATTATTTTAGGCATTTTTTCAGGACCCAATCATTAATGTAGAGTAGAGTCTTTTTACTTAGAATGAGAGACAGCCTTTGTGTCACATGAAAAAACCCAGCTCCCACAAGTTAAAGTCATTTCTGTGTAATTACAGAATTTGCTAAGAATTTACAAATAACTCTATTGTCTAGCCTGTAGTAAAATTATTTTCAATTTGGGCCCAATAAAATTGGCATTTCAGATTTTTTTAAAATTATCTTAGTAACAGGAGAACAGAATTCCTATAAAAGCCTTATTTTAAGCATAAGACATAATTCAGCCACTTTAGTAGTGGTCGTGCTTTCAAGTTGGGTGATTATATAGAATGTAGACAGGCCCAGGGCAACAGCCCAGATCATTAGTACCTGGAGCCATCATGGTAGCTAAGGTAATTCAACTCCTTGGTTACTTTTGCCCTGTGGCAGTGCCTTGAGGAGGAAAATATGAATGCCCTGAAGGGGCACATATGAACAGGTACAAAAAATGTCTCTCTAAAAAATCAATTTAAATTCCGTTTTGGAAAACAGCACTAGAATCATAATTGCACTGTTATTCCATGGTGTCACTGCAGGCAAGAGTTAGGGTTGTTTGACTTTTAAAATGCATTTTCAGATCTTAACTTGTTTGGATTCCTTTGAAGTTCAACATTACCTCTAAATATTTTGAGTTTGTAATGCTTGTTTTGTGGATAATTACTCTTACACACCCCAGATTGACTCTCAAATTTAACACAATTTAATAGAATTTTCCTTCAGGAAATATACATACATTCACACAAAAAGGGAAAAAAATGAGAAGAGTATCAATAAAGTTCTAAGGAGATACATATATCTACACGTACATACAAAGGAGGAAGAAAAATATATATTAGTAACAAAATCTAGGTGAAAAGTAATTCTAAAATTATATAAAAGCAGTACGAACACAAAAGAAATCTGAATTACTCGATTCCATTTAGAAGGTCAGGAATTCAGTGCATTTGTCTCTGAGAACATTCTCTATGGCAACAGATATTAAAGCATCCTTCCTACCAGTCAATTCAGCACAAACAGTGACAATATTGTCCATATTCTGTTCTCTAGTGTCATCTATCCTGTTATACATTTTCAACTGACTCACAAAGTGCATGCTACACCTTTTCCTTGTGTTTGGTTAGCAGCTACTGCAACACTTATAATGTTTATACACACACACACACATATATATATCTGACAGTACTTTGAGCTAGGCTGAAATGGGCCATATTTTATTCAGATTCAGCCCAAATCAGGGACAGTGATTCAATTCTTTGGTTCAGATCACTGTCCCGATCTGATTCGTCCAAATCTGAATCTGAAGATTCGATGCTGATTCAGAGAATCAGTGATTCGGCCATTCCAGCTTTAAAACAGCTTTAAATGTTTTTTCTACATACCTCAAGGTACCAGGCGTGGCTTGTGAACGCTGCAATGCTGAGGCGGTTAGAACATCCCACAGGAGCGCAGGGGGTACGGGCGGGGGGGCCGCGTGCTTGGCAGTGAACCCAGTGGACCGGAAGTACTTCCAGCCCACTTCTGGATCCACTGAGGAGCACATGGTGGGTCCCTCTACATGCCCCTGGCTCAGCATTTGGCCGCAGGGGGACCCAAGGAGCTCCATCCACCCCAGCATCGCAGCATTCACAAGCTGCCTGGTACCTTGAGGTATGTAGAAAAAACATTTAAAGCTGTATCTATGTCCGAATTGCCAAATCTTTCCAAATCTCTCTGAATTGCTTTGGAGGGTTCCGATTTGATTCGGATTTGGAGATTCAGCCACCAAATCGGGCTGAATCTCTGCTGGATATAATCAGGGACCAAAGCTTCACATAGCTCTACTGTGTACCCACAAAAGGAGACTAATAGAATAGAATAGAATAGAATAGAATAGAATGATTTTTATTTGCATCATAATTTAATGTAGGACATCTTGAAGGTTGTTTTGTATCACACTGTAATTTGCTAATGTGACATACATGTCAAAAAGCCCATTAGCATAGCTGAGTTTCATACATGATATTTAATGCCCTGGCAAACCGAGACCCCAAGACTGGGGGGAGGCTTCCTGATCTCAGGCCTCCAAAACCTCATGACTTTAAAAACTGCATGCACAGTTTTTAATAGTCCTAGGCACTGGGATCTTAGCATAAGAGAGCCTATCCCCAATATCAAGGTCCGAGTGCCCTAAGAAGCACACATGCAGCCCCACATACATGCACACATGAGAGCTGCCAGGCATGGAGATCTGCAAGTGCTGGGCAGGATGAGTTAATTGGCTCTTTGTTCTTGGCAAGTTCAAAGCTGCACCCCACAACTAGAGCTGCTGGGCCCTTGATTTCGAACTTGCAGACTCACATGTGGGATAGCTTCACATACAGGTCTACTAGGTGCATGGCTTTGAACCTGTTGATCAGAGGCAGCCAGTTGACTCTCCCCAAATAGCATCTGCAAACCCATGTATATGACAGGCCCATGCAGGTAGGGCTGCACCATGGCTGACTTCCAACTTTCAGGTGCACGCAGAGCCTGGGATTGCAATCCTGGGTTTCACACATGCCAGCAAGTTGAAAGGGCACCGTAGGAAGGTGGCTGTGGGGACCAATTCCACATGCTGGCTCTCTGAACAGCCATACATCATTGGGGTTTGGTCCCTCATCCCAATAATCACACATCCTGTCATTAATGTGTAGCATAGCAGGACCTGTGATTGTTGGGATCCAGGATCAGATCCCATTGTACCATTAAATTAATGTGTGCCAGTGTCATTAGAATAGCTATTAGGCTGCTCAGAGCTTCATTATGAGATGAATCTGATCTCTGCCCATAACCAGGATCAGAGGTAATATTATATCTTTTTTGCTATCCCTGCTCCTAGACCTTGCCTTGAGTCAGATCTTCACATTGGGCGCTCTGTGTCTTGTATTTCCATGGTGAACAGTTTAACATTTGGTAGCACAGCTGGTTCTTGGAACTACCATTATAACACAGACTAGAACATAAGAGTTTTATTTTGCAGGAGGAGAATGTCACTTTCATTGCCACTATGCTTTGATAGTTTATACAAAGCAATCCAATTTTTTTGACTCTTGAAATCTTCCTAATGACCAGTCACAGGACTAACTCTACTGCAAAGGATTGATTTAAGATACCATATGTACCTCTAACTCAATGCAGATCAATGGCTTCCCATTCACAAACTAGAACTAATAGTAATAAGTACAGCTAACTGTCCCCCTAGTATGTAGAAGTACAACTAGCTCTATGTTTTAGACTCCTAAAGCCTCCCCTCATTCTAACACTTCAGTCCTTTCTATACTGTGTTTTTCCAGTCTTTCATTAGTATTTTTCTGCCATAATTTATATATGCAGTCTATTTTATCACATAAAAGCAATAAAAAATGGAATATAACAAACATGGCCAGATTTTATTATGTGTAGTCTAGCATTATGTTTCTCCCTCTCTTTCCCTAAAGTTGAAATTATTACCGGCTCAACCAGAATTTATTTTTAGGACACCAGCTGCATCATACTTCTTACCTATAAGATTCAGATACTATTTATTTTAATGACCAACCATATCTAGTCTGCCTTAGGGAATCAAAGGCAGAATACTGCCCATAAAAATGTTGCGGTTTTCCTGTATTTACACTCCATCTTTATAAACAAAAATCACACAGAACAGGTTTGATATTTGTAAATCCCTGTTCAAAACTCCAGATGGGTTTTTGCATCGTACTTCATTACAATCACAAAATATATCTGGTTCCTGAAAATGTTTCTATATCAAGTATATGAAGAATGCTTATGAACCATCAAGAACATGGCCTTTTAAAAACCATTCACTAGGTCTTTTTTACATTTACACACACTTTTGGTTAACAAACTAATCTTAAGTGTTGCTATCAATAGAGCATAGGGGAACAATTAATAAAACCCTCCCTAAAGAAAAAAATAACAGACATTTATTTGTATCCAGTGTTGTATGAAATGGCCCCTTTGCCACATGTTCAATATTCAGGGATTATCCACTGTAAGGAAAGTTAAAAAGCCCATCCATGGCCTTATTGATCTTAGGGAAATGTAGCTTTCAATCCCTAATACTGGAAAGACCCACAATGTTGTGGAAGCATGATATACTTCAATTACAGAAGACTAAAGCATTTCCTTTTCACGTTTTAGGTATTGCCCACTGCACTTTGAAGTTATCTTTCTTTGTGGCAGTGGGCAGACTTCACAGATAAGTTGAACATTAAAAAACATGTGTTATTTGAGGTAGGAATTGGCAAGAATCTGCAATAAAATATTTACTCCCGAGGAAAGAGATTGAATCAAATCACTTTTTTTACAAAAAGGAAGATTTAATTAGATGAATAGGAAAGGAGGCTAAGACATCAAGGACAACCTTCTGAGAGAGCACTGTAGATGATCTAGGAGCTGGGGTGTACAAAATAAAACATTCTGATCTTCTGAAATAATACTCCTGATACATCACTAACTGTGAATCTTTCCTGATAAACATAGCAGAGGATTTCCATCCAGTGGCAATGTGTAGGGGGGCACGTGCACCCCCTCAGAGCACTGGTGCACCCCCAGACCAGCCATGCTCCCCGCTTAGGTGATGGGCAGGGGGGAAGGCGGGAGCACCAGTGCCCCACCTGCAAGTGCCAGTCAGGGAGTGGGAGCGCTGGATGTAGCACTGTGGCCACTTCCGGGAGCACCATGGCCACTTCCTGGTCAGCAAGATTGGCCTTGGGTTGACACCCCGGGCCCCCACCACACCCTCCACTCAGCAAGATTGGCTGCAGGGCCCTCCCCAGTCACTGACTGGTTGCTGGGGGGGGCACGTCCCCCTGACCAAGGTGGCACCAATCACCCATCCTAAGAACAAAACCAAAAATATGAGTATTGTTCCTTCCCAATTATTATTACAGGCACCATTTTACAAGATTTAGAAAGCACCTACAAAGTTCATTAAATAAAAGGCTGTAACTAATGATACCCAAGAGATGCTGTCTGTGTCAGTTCAGTTCATGCAAAAAGAGCAACACATTTCATAGACATAGATTTCATAGACATCAGGGCTGGAAGGGACCTCGGGAGATCATCGAGTCCAGCTATTTATCTTTAGATTCTGAACACCTGGATTCAAATCCATTTAAAATTTAAAAATGACATGACTTTAATGGTCTCAATCTAGGAAGACACTTGTTTAAAAAAAATCTACCATCTCACTTAGAATGTTTAAAAGTCTCTATGAAACAAAATGAGCTACCAAAATAGCAGGCAAGATTCAGATAAGAATGCGTTTCTTGCATCCCACGCATCACCTGAAACATGTCTGACTGTACACAGGACTATCTTTCCCTTTACTATCTTTATCTTTTTCATATGCACTTAGATTTGCTCAATGAAAATCTAAATGCTCAACTTTAAACTAGTCTAGTATAAAACTAGACATAAGGACAATGGGAATAGAAAACTGAACCATGTTTATAAATAAGCCCTCCCCATAGCTCATTTTATCAACTATTCTTTTTTGTTTTTTCATAATATCTTTCAATCATGTTTTTCACTAAACAATACCATATTTCACTAATTTTACATTTTACATTTACTTTCCCATCTGGGACTATGGGAACATTTAAAAATGGAGATTCCTAATTTAGTAATAAATCTGCAGCTTTTATGTAGTTCTTAGCAGTCTGCTTGACAGAGCAGTACTCAGTTGTACTATTTTCATATGTATTTAATGTATTGAATCATAGAATCTTAGGTTTGAAGGTGAACTCAGGGGTATTTTATGCAATCTCCTGCACAGATATAGCATGTGCTATTACTAAACCATCCCAGACATCTGCTTATTCAACCTCTTTTTGAAAATGTCCAAGTAAAGATATTCCATAACTTCCCTAAGCAGTTTATTCCTTGGTCCTATGGATCTTACAGTTAGGAAAGGGGTTTTGTTTCTTCTTTCATTGTGATTTAAATTAGCTGTGATTTAATTTAAATTAGCTTGTACTTTGTGTCATGTTCTCTGTCACAAGGGACAACAGTTGTTACCTTTTTCTCCCTCTTCCTCAGTTTCATTTCAGTTAAATTACTTCTGATTTACTAGGGCCCCATATTTTCCAAGTACTTCACAAACATTACACAGTAAAACCTAACAGCAAAACAGCATCCTCTAGTAGGTGGGCAAATAAATATAAGTAGATATGGGTCATGCTTCATACAGCAGCACTAGGTTATATGAGTGCAAGGAATAGCCTGTGCATTTTTGGTCACACAGGATTCAGCTCATATTTTGATAGGCTCTAACTGTTTATATCAGTTGCAAGTAACCTCAGAATGCATTAAAAGATCATCATCTTAATCTTTCATATTTTAACAGACTATGCAGCAATCTGGCAGGGTAACTTGTGTACCAATATAGATGATAAATAACAGAACTACTACATGTAACAATTATAGGACCCTAGCGGGACCATACTTTTCAACTCTGTCTCATACCATAGTATGTCACTGACCATAATCCTAAAGTATCCATGTTCCATGCCAGTTTGGTGTAGGTTTGTTTTTATTGATAAAAGCTTTAGAAACATATTAATATCAGTATTAAAGAATCATAGTTTCATAGTTTTTAGGGTCAAAAGGGACCTGAACAGATCATCAAGTCCGCCCCCCTGCCCTGGGCAGGAACGAGTGCTGGGATCATATCACCCCAGCCAGATACCAATCCAACCTCCTCTTGAAGACCCCCAACGTAGGGGAGAGCACCACATCTCTTGGGAGCCCATTCCAAAGCCTGGCAGCCCTAACAGTAAAGCAATGCCTCCTGATATCAAGCCTGAACCTGCTCTCAATCAATTTGTGGCTGTTATTCCTTGTTATCCCAGGTGGTGCCCAGGGGAACAAAGCCTCACTTATTTTCCGCTGGTCCCCCCGGTAAGTTTATAGATGGCCACCAGATCCCCTCTCAGTCTTTTCTTGTGGAGGCTGAATAGATTCAGGCCCTTTAGTCTATCCTCAAGGGCCTGACCATAAAACTAAAGTTATAAAAAGTTTCTTTTCTAAAGAATTCCACTGTGTTTCAATTTTCCTGAATAAACAGCGGGGGGAGGAGGGGTTGCCTTATTTTGTGTCTTGTTCCACAATTTGGGCTTTTTTTGGTAGAGAGTAATGAGCTGGAGTGAAGAGAGCATAACTCAAATATTTTAAATAGGCTGCAAGGCAAATAGGAAGGTGAAAGAGCTAGAAATCAAGAGTTGCTGGCTCCCAGTACTGTGCTCAGGTCACCTTTCCAGACTGTGGTGGATCAAAAGGATTTTTGGAAATATATTTGGAGGCACCAAACTGGGGAAGCAAAAACAAAGAAAACCCTGGAAGGGGAGAGAAACTCTAAATAAAAGTAAGCAAAAGCAAAGAAATCAAATGAGAATAATAAAGCAACAAACAAACTGTGGAGGTAAAATTAGATAGAAACAGTAAAAAAGGTCATGAAGAGAAAAAAAACCTAATCCTGTCTGAGGGAAAAGGACCACCTGCTTTTTCCATCTTGCAGAGGGAAGTGGGTGGAAGAAGAGAATGCAGCTTCTGTGGCTTTTTTTCTCCATCCTCCCACTCTTAGGGAAGGCTTTGTGCAGAGACACCGCAATGCAGACTTGGATTGGAGTGAAGGGAGGTGCCAGGTCATCTCCTCTGAAGATCCTTCTCCTTCCCATTTTCAGTGCAGGGAGCTGGTACACATTAATATATCAGAAAGTATATTAACTTATCCTGTTTTCTACTTGCCTGTTTTCAGGGGGATGGGGGACTTCAGCCAGGGATGTGGTTGGGGGAATGTAGATAAAGCAAGGAAGTAGATAAATAAGAATTACATAGGGCATTTAAAGGAAGAAAGCAACAATGGAGAAAAATGGACAGTGTTGTTTATTCTCATCATGCTAAAAATATTGATTGTTCTTTACAAACACCAAGATGGATAGGGAACTAGAGAGAAAGGAATAAAGCTGGCCATGAAAATACAAAGAAACAGAAGAGACCCACTGCTTTATGTGGATTGTATTCATTATTCTACAGCAATAACATCTAAAGTATTTTTCTGGCAGACAACCTGCAGAAAGTATTTAAATTCCCATCCCACTTTTGCTTCTCTTCAGGAATAATGTAACAAACTGAGAAAGGCATTTACATTACTTAGCAAATACTTAGGTAAATGATTCAGACAAATATCAAAAAGGATTCAGTACGTTCTAATCTGTGGTTAAAAACCTCCCAACTGGAGACATCGGTTTCATACACTTATACTAATTCCTGGTCTAAGGCCATTTTTTTGAACCTGCAAAATCTGTTTTGTTCTCATTATCATAGCTTTTTATTTTAGTCAAATAATCTGAGAGGTAGACCCTTGCCTTTTTGAAATTCTGTGTATATGGAATTTGCTATATAGTCCTTGCTGACCATAGAAGTAATATCTTCAAAAATGTCCATCAAGTTGCTTAAGTGAGACCTCTTTCATAAATTTAGGTCATCTATTGCCAGCTAATTTATGTTGCACAGGAATTTCTCACAGAATCCTTCAAAATTGTTTCCCTTGTTCTCCATACAACTCATGTTAACTTAATCGGTCTGTAATTACTAGCTATAACTCATGTCCCTACTGTGAATAATGTTGCCAATTTCCAGACCTTGGAAGTCTGATCTATCATCCAACAACTCCTCAAGACCCAGAGTAGCAATGGTGGGAATAACATGATTGTTATATTGCATGGGTAAAATTGCATGGCTAACAGCGTAGGTAGGTGCCCTTCATGCCATTTATAAATGCTAGAAATGGAAGGTAAAACAATTAAAATTTAATATGGCTATACTATTATTTCAGGGCCAGCCACTACCAGCCTGTATTAAGTAGTGCTGACCTTAACTCCATGCAGTGACTCTTACTTGCTCTTAGTGAGAGAACAAATGCAGGCATAATAAGAGTATAAAGGCTCCCCCAAGTGTAGGGACTACAGCTATGAATAGTGCTTATATAAGCCACAAAAAAGAACCAGGGTCCATGTACGCATGTGGTATCTGAGCTGTTCCACATGCAAGTGTGGCACATATATTTCCTGGATGTGGATGGAGTTATTTTTTCACATTTAATGATACAAATCCATTATTTGCATGTAAACCTTGTTATCATAAAATAAGAAATCAGCTCTTTCACTACGTTATTGAAATAAAATTGAAGGGTTTACTACATTTTAAGATAGCCTACTAAAGCAGGGGCAGCATCTTTCTGAAAACAGTTAAGACTCTGTTTTTGTAACAGTTTCATGGGTTACCTTGTCTGCTGGTGTTAAGTTGGCACTGTTCAGTTGAGGTCAGTGGAACTGCACCAGTTTTCAGCAGCAATGAAAGTGGCCCATAGCTCAGACAGATGCAGTGCTAATTACAGGCTCGCACAGCAGATCATTCCAGGCTCCTGGAATACAAACCCAATGTACTGCTGAAAGTCTACCCTCCAGAGCACAATTGAAATGTTAGTTAAACTTCATTTTGTGAATGTATGAATGACTTGAAGGCATTTGATTGGAAAGATAACATTTGAGACCCTTAGGATTATTCAGAGATGACAATATACATTACCGAATCAAGCCTTCCATAACATCAAAGTTATGATTTTTGTCCCCATCAACAATGTTTTCAGAAAAATTATGCCTATAAGCTGCATTCACACCATATTGTCCCTTCATGTTGAAATTAAAATATTTTAATACTGAAGGCATTTCTAGAAACCAATTTTAACTTGTGAATGACTAAGATCTTCCAGAGAGACTGCCATCACATTCATAATACGTCTGCACTAGCACAAAAGGGAACATCTCCTGCTTTCAGCGATTTGATAAGAGCAAGGGTAAAAAAACCAAAAATGTTGTATACAGGAATTACATTAAACAGAGCAGGTAGGAGGTTGAGAGCAATTCATTTCCATTTATTGAGTTTATAGGGAAAATACAGTACTCTCAAATTTATTATATTAGAGAAAATAATGATGCTTTAAAATATGCCCAGATTCAACTACAAAGATTAAGCAGTTGCATTCTGTTTTACAGAAGGTCATGCATACAAGGAAGAGGCATATGGAATTGTTTCAGGAGTTAAATCAGAAGTTTCAGACTCTAGACAGATTTCGGGATGTACCAAAATCAGGAAGTATGGTGAGTATTATGTTGCATTTTTATTATTTAAAATAATTTTACCTATGGACAAAATAGCAAGTTTCACACCATTTTTTTTAAGGTATGATTCTGAGCTACTCTTAGCCCCAGAACAAACAATCAAAGACGTTTGAAAAATTCTAATTCATCAGATTTCATAACTAGGCGGTAACTAATTCATTGACATCAGTATGGATGACAAATAACTGAACTGATAGGAGCACATTTAAAATTAGTTTTCATCTACCAGATCCAAAAGATTTATGGCCTTATATTGTGAGACACTCAAATGTTGATTGGTGTTAGTGCTAGCTCAGCTTGAGGATTCAAAGGCAAGAATGCCCATTCCAGGCTTCCCCCTCTACCCTCTTGCTCCACCTCCCCCCAGGGCTCCCCCAGTTCCCCACCCCCTGCCCCTGGCACCCCCCTGTTCCTTGAGGTTCCCCCCACTCTGTCACCTTTCCCTGCCTCCCAGGGCTCCCTTTTGCTCACTTTTGGCTGCCCATGTGGACTACACCAGGGAGCAGGCAGAGACGGGTTAACCTGCCTACCCCCACACTAGGCTGCCACTTCTCTCTGAGCTGAGCCCACCCAGAGAGCTGCAGGCTACCTGCAGTAGCCAGGCAGGTGTGTTATCTCTCCCCTAGGGCAGACAGCATGGGCAACCACAAGTAAGCTAGTGTGGGGGCTGTGGGAAGGGGGTAGTGAGCAGGGATCTGGGGCATGGGGAGGGCAGTGGGGGCAGTGGGTTTGATCCAGATCACCTGGGGGTCTTTAAGAGGAGGCTAGATGTACACCTTGCTGGGGTCGTTTGACCCCAGTACTCTTTCCTGCCATGGCAAAGGGTAGGACTCGATGATCTGCTCAGGTCCCTTCCAACCCTACCAACTATGAAACTATGAAACTATGTTTACACTAAGGTGTAGGCTTGAGTAGCTATGCCTTAATATAACAGAAGCTGAGTAACACACATCAGAAGGGCATCAAATCCTGCCCTGAGTTGAGCCATGTGCTCAAAACTAGTTTCAGGTGCAAATGTGCAGACAATGCAGGTATTAAGAGCTCCAGGAGCCACCCCAACTTACCATGTAACACAAAGAAAGTGTCTGAATGGTTTAATGTGTCCAGTGGGGGGGTTAGTTTTGTTTTTTCTCTCTCTTTTTTTGTAATAGCCAAGTGAGTATTATATCATATGTAAAAGTATCTTCAGCTAAATTCACTCACAGTTAACACACTCTGTGAAGTACGCAGTGTCCCTGTAGGACTGAGTCTTGTCTGCAAGAGTTCTATAAATATTTACCATTTGAAAAATCAGGCAGTCATTCCTGCTTAAATGTTGTCTGTGCACAGCAAAAAAAGAAAGAAAAAGTAAATTATAATCTGATTAGATTTGATTAATAATAGGAAAGGGAATAGTTGATTCTCCTTAATTAAAATAGCTAATTTATAACTTACTGTGCCACATTTATTAATCAGTAATAATACTATACTAGTGTAAAAATGCAAGTTAAAAGAAAATATTTGGCTTGAAAGTCTTTTCTCTTTTATCTATTTGCCTAGAGCTGCACTCAGCTCAGAGGGACAGATGTTCAGCCAATGTAAAGTCAGTGAAGCTACACCAATTTACACCAGTCAAAATCTGTTCCAGATTTTTTGCTCCTCGGGGCTTAGTTAAGTTTTAGCTGTGGTCCATGAAGGCACACATCTGATTCTGGCATTCCCTT
Source organism: Crocodylus siamensis (assembly GCF_052110815.1). Lineage (NCBI taxonomy): Eukaryota > Metazoa > Chordata > Crocodylia > Crocodylidae > Crocodylus > Crocodylus siamensis. Next base: position 55,190,468 of record NC_143395.1, read on the forward strand.
CCAATTCAAATTATGCCTTTTTTCTTTTCTCCTTTTTTTTTTTTTTAAGAATTGAACCAACTTGAAATATCAAAGGAAAACTTAGCTGGAACAATTTTGTTGTACAAATCTGAGATGATTTTGATATGAAACATGTAACTGGCCTAAGGCTTATGAAGGGTTTATTAATAAGCAGCAGACAAATGGTATGCTCTACTTCTCAGGGCTGGGGTGTCTAGGGCAGGGTAACTGGGGCAGCTGCCCTGGGCACCACTTGGCACTGGGAGATGAAAAATAGCTGTTACTCAGCTGCACAAACACAATTGCACGGTGCAGTGGCAACTGGAAGCTGTTCTGTGTGTCACACCTCTGTTTCTCAGGTGCTAGATAAGATATTAGATTGCATAACTGGCCAATACTGGAGTCCTAAACAAGCCCTTCTCTAACATGTGGAATTATAGTAACATGTTGGTAATATAATGGTCAGCCTTTAGTCTCAAAATTCATTCCTCCCATCAGAAACAGCTTCATCCTGCAACATGTTTAGAGCCCTCAATTCCCCTAGTAGTCTACAGGAAGAGGCCTTTCACATCCCAGCTGGGAGCAGTTCTACTGGTATCTCATAAACAGATCACCAAGTTATTCCAGTTTCAAACCAAGCTAGCAACCTCTATTTTGCATAATTCTATAATTCAAGATCAGAGTATCTTTTCATTTATTTTTCCCTTGTTTCCTTTTCTACCAAAGTGTTAATGAATTAAAGCTTTCAGTGCTAGTCTGCAACATGGCCTTTGCCATTTTCTATTCAAACTTGGCACTTGCTAGAAGGAAAGGGTTTAGCTGGCAGCTCAGGTTATGAGGCTGCCAAAGTACTGATTGCTCACAGAGAGGGAAAGACAGAGTGGTGCTGAATACCAGCCAGTTTGGCTCCCTTCAAAGTCACTTCCTCTCTGTGACTTTATCATCTCATGAGGCTACCTCAGTGATCAAAATTATAAACAGAAAGCACTTCATTTCCTCCTTTGATTTATTTCCCTTTTCTCTTTTCTTCTGTTTTCAGGAAAACCCAACACCGAACAAGGCTCCATGGGACAGTTTCAAAAACACAAGTGAATACCAACACTATACTACGATAAACGTATTAGACACAGAGGCAAAAGATGCTTTAGAACTAAGACCAGCAGAATGGGAGAAGTGTCTGAACTTGCCTTTAGATGTGCAAGAAGGTGACTTTCAAACAGAAGTTTAGCAAAATTTAAACAAACTGAACAAACACAATGAATTATTTGCACTGACACTAAAGAGACTTTGAGAAGCCTGACATTCCTGTCTGAACATTGTGACTATTTTATGTCAGGATCTTCATGTGCCAAATGTCAGTGGTTTTTTCGTACAGTATATTCCCACTGGTAAAGCTAGTGGAGAACCAGGTGTACAATTCTTACCATCGTGTGTTGTAAGTACCCGTGGAATGGATTTGTAAGGTAATCTTTATAGATAAACCTCAAGCAACGATTCATGTTGTAACAGCTTCATTTGGTTTAGTTTTCAAAAAACTTCACCATGAAGCACAATGTATATATTTATGCAGTTTTTAAAGTTTATAACAGTCTGTTTGGCCATTACTACACTTTTTACTTTATAATATAAAAGCAAAGTTTTTGTCATTAAATGAATGTCTGTTGAGCTACATTCTTCATTGCTTTAAATGCAATAAAGTAATAATCTCACTTTTATATGAATAATATATTTCACATCTTTATTATTGCAGTTTTCTCTGGAAAGCTCAGACTAGCTTTCTCTGCTGCAGCTGTGTATAAAATATTTAAAATGTTGTATGGTGTAAATAAACTTTTGTCTACATATCAGTTTTTTTAGTGCATTTTATTTTGGATTTGTTGATCTTAAATTTGCATATTTATAAAGTTTTCTTTAAAAACACAGATACTGAAAATGTATTCAGAGTTGTAATAGCATACTGTTATAACTCCTTTGAAGCTAATAATTTCTCAAATGTAATAGTAGGTTTGTATAGCTGTTCTGTATTTTCTACTCAGATATTCTTTGGAGACAATGTACCATGTAAATTGGACGTGTCAGAATACTGCTCCAATTGTTCTATTATATAAGTATTATGTTTTTTCTGTCTTGTTGCAGAAAGACAACTAATAGAAAATAAGTAAGCTACTATGCACTACACCCCAAGGAAAATGTTGATTGATAATCATTAAATTTTGTGCATGTACATAATGAGAAGAAAGCCATTTGTGCTTCTTGTTGCTGTATAACAACAAGAAAAACTTTTGCACTAATTAACAATCAAAAGTCAAACATATTTCTTAAGGGGTAAAACAGTGTGCTTCATATTATAAATAAAGACATGTAATTTATTTTATATCAAGAACTATACATTTAGGACTAAATCTACAAATGGATGTAGGCAGCTAGCTGCTTCATCCCATATTTAGTGCCTACATCTCATATTTAGACAATCAACAACCCTGCTCTGGTACCACTTGACCTACAGGCACCCAATATCTTTACGTTTCTGAGATTAAACTTCCATCAGTGTCTAAAGGTCTGATTCTGAGCATGCTTAGAAGTGCCTGAGTCCCTGCTGCACTAACTACTCAAAAGTGGGGAAATATTCAATGTAACTTAGATTAGAAGACTGATTCCTTTAATCTGGTTGTTAGGGTACACTCCTGCAAGGAAAGAAATGTGCATTCAGAGTCCCTCAGGCAGAAAAGGTCCTAGGTCTCCCACGTCTCAGGGCAGTATTCTGAAAAAAGATCTATTGGATAAAAGGCCACCAAGGTATCGAGTGCTCTTTCTCTGGCCATTTTTAGAAAAGGAAGATTGTCCCCAGTTCATTTCACAAATGACTGAAGGCTTAGACATTTAACTTCAAGAGAAGGTTTAGGGCTATGAATCCTGTGAGAGAGAAGAATGTAGGATCATAAGATCACAGGAAAGTAGGGCTAGAAGGGACCTCATGAGGTCATCTGGTCCAGCCCCTGCTCAGGAAAGAATCGCCCATAATTAAATCATCCCAGTCAAGTGTCTGTATTTATTTACTATCAAACCTGCTCTTGAAAATCCCAGTAATGGAGATTTATCAACTTCTCTAGATAGCCCATTTCAATGTTCAATCACCTTCATAGCCAGAATGTTTTTCCTAGCTTCCAACTTAAATTTCCTCTGCCATAGTTTGAGACCACTGTTCCTATTCCTGTCCTCTATTGCCACAGGAAAAAAAAATCTACCTCTATACTCTTTGTATTCTCCCTCCATCTCAAGGTAGAATTTAAAATTACAGCCCTGGTCTTGGCATCCCTAATGGCTACCTCATATGGCTCCCTAAATGTACCAATATGATGTATAGAGAGCCTAGCCACCTAACTTGACTGTTGTGCATTGTGTTACATGGATGGATGCCTAAAAACTAGGTGCTGTAATACTCAGCATTGCAATGCCAAAGTCTCCTTTGTGGATCTATCCTGAATCAAAAGATAAAGACTGAGGGAGCTGACTGTCATAGTTGTCTGGGTGACTTAATAAAATCACTGTGGTCAGACATAAAGATGAGCCAAAGCCTAGTCCTGAATGTAAACTGCTTCACATTTTGAAGGAGTGGATTTGGATTAGAAGTCTTGGATTTGGATATGCCCCTATGTTTCTGGAATCAAACACCAACCGGGAAAGGCCTTATTTTCCACTTTGGGTACAAATGCTGCCAAAAATTCATATTCTCACAATAGTCCAGCCTAAGAGAATGGAAGCTCCTCAGAGGGAATAGATTTTATGAAAACATCAATGTAGGAGATGTCTATGCCATCCAATGCCATTTTCAGGCACCAGCCACAGTCCAGTCCCTGACTGATATTTGTACCTAAGCCTAAACCCAATGTGGAAAACAGAGTACATTTATGCTGCAGTCACAGTGACTGCAGTGTAGTGTAGAGACAAATGAGCCCTGAACTAGCTATAAACCACCTAGCACAAATACTGGTAGCTGCAGTAGCAAGGAGTTCATTGCAGGCTGCAAGACCCACCCAAAAAGAAGGGTACATTAACTGCACTGAGCTCTATGCTTTTGCAGCTCTACTGCTACCAGTACCTGAACTAGCTAGTGTAAAGCTAGGACAGGTATTTCTACAGTGCACTGTAGTCATTTCTGTTCTGCAGTATGTACTGAAACACAGACCCATTTTTATTGATAACCTGTTGGCTGCATTACCTCTCTTCATGTATGTGTATACAAGAATTATTATATATTAATATTGTCTTAATATATTTCATAGTTATAGTAACTGAAGGCCTTAAGCGCATGTTAGAGCACAACGCTTTCAATGATTTATTTGACTGGTGTAATGTTAAACCAGAGCTCTCCTGTCTTCTGCATGCAGCCAAGTCTTTGAGAAGGTGGTTTCTCACTGTTTCTGAATACTGCAGCACTAAGAGAACAAATGGACTGTATAAATGTATTATTTATTAATAATTTTTAAAGCACTGTCTCTGTGTGTGTGTGGCACCTATACTATAGACAAACACAAATTCATGCCTTGCTCTAAAGGGTTTGCAGCCTAAAAACTAGACCCAGAGAAGACCAAGGGCACTGGAAAACCTAAAAGAGGGAGCTGATGCTGGTAATATTTTTTATAAATGTATAGCTTTTTCTTTTATTAAGAACCAAGTTTAAGACCAAAAACACATCAGAAAATTCAACAGTCTAAGCATCACAACCTGTTAGTTTTTAGATGCTAGAAAGTTTATGTTGGTTTTGGCTGTTCTAAACAGTAAACATTATATGAAAATATATCTTAACTCGGTTTAAAAAACCAGAATCCCGGAAATGTGTGCTTCGAAAGCAAATGTATCCCAGCTTTGCAGAAGAGTGAGGGAGTGAGTTCTAGCAGTTTACTGCTGTACAACTGTGGCCCAGCTGCTGTTGTATGAGGGAGCCAAGCTTACAGGGCACATTGCCCTCAACAGATCCACATCAGTCAGATAGAAAAACAAGACATCTAAGTCTTTTCTACTTGGTACAGATAGTGGGGAAGTGCTCAAGCTGAAGGAACTAGGGGGGAAAAACTAGGTCTGCATTGCACAATCTCCATGGCATTGTACAAAATGATGTCATTGTATCCAGAATTTTCCAGGAAGGTTAATTGTGAGTCATTCAGTTTAACATTTCCTTTCATGCTCTGTGACATGCACTGAAGAGTATAAGTGAAGATGGCTGCTACTAAGTTACCATAGGTAGAATGATAATTTCACCATTCTGACAGTGCCATGGAGGGGAATGGCCCGGTCGAACACAGGCACAGTGTTCTTGAGCTTGTATAGCTGAGATGCATACAAATCCCGAGAGACAGACGAGAGTCCTAGCAGCTATCTGTTTTGCTGTCTGCCCCAGAGAAGCAATGTTGTGTTTCTCCGAGGAGCTTGCCTGCCAAGACTTTCCTGCCAGAAAACTCTCTTCTGATGTTGCAGGGAAGACATAGATGACAGGATTATTTAAAAATGGATTAATTTTATATTACACTACACTACACTACACTACACTACACTACACTTGTAAAAATATCAATTTCTGTTCAAACTTCCCCAGTTTGGAAATAATGTGCTGCTTCTGAACTGCCAGGAGATGCAAGGTTTAGCACCAGGAAAACTTACCACTTCTGAGGAGGTCTCTCTGAGATCTCTGAGATCTCTATTATGCAGAGGCAAGATGCAGTCACTATTTGTGCCCCCCCCCCCCCCCAAAAAAAAATCCAGTGATGCAAAAGATACAATAAGGACCAAAGGGTTAGGATACTATGTATTGACTTCTACATTTTGGCTCCTCAGACCACAACTGGGAAAATTTTACATTCCCGGGACCAAGTTGTATCTCTAGGTATGGATATAATAAATAAACCCACTTATTGAAACTTCCACAGGGAGCACAGCAGGTATTTTGGCATATCAAGGGTTTGAGCATGAGTCTGTCAAAAGGATCCAAGAGGCTGTTAACCAAGGAGACAGCTTTTCCAGGCAGTCCTGATTTGATATGGCCCTTTTGTCCTTTATGTTCCCTGTTCCTCTTTAAGCTTTCAGGAACATTAAAATGTACCCCTTTCCTTCTGCAAGAAAAGCACACACTAGGGATCTTAGCCCTACTGATTGCACTCCCACTCAGATGACCTCTTATATAGTTGCAACTTGCCTCCCACTCCTCTTCCAAGTGCTAGTGACCACTTGGAAGAAAATTTTCTTTTTATTTTCAAGGCATGGATCCCCATGGAAGTGGAACTTAGGAAATCTCTTTCCCTTCTGCTAGCCCTTTCCTCAGATGCTAGGAAAAGGTATACACAGGCTAACAACTAGCAAAAGAGTAGGCTTCTCATCTTTGTCAGAAGACAGGAAGTGCTCATAGGTTATTATCCTGTTTTCCCAAGAAGGCCAAGCCTCAGAAAGACAGCGATTTGCAGCCAAATGCATATAATTCATACTAAATTCAACATAAGCAGCTTTCCCTTAAGAAAACTCTGAACTGCTCCTTAATCCAGAAGAAGAAATGGACCAGAAGTAGTTCAGTTTTGATGGGGCTTTTCCATCTAATGACTGTTTAATGTAAAAGGCATTAGCAGTCCTTGGGGTAAAGTTTGGACTCCACAGGTCACCTCCTCTTGCAGGTGAGAACCTTAGTCATAATCATGGCCCCACTTGCTTCTTCGTACTGGCCCAAAGGATCTTGAATTCTTCTTTTTCCAAAGTGACACAACTTCAAGAGAAGAGGTAGAGAGTGTCATCCCTCCCAAATAACCTTATAGGCAGGGCACTCTGAAAGGGAACGAAGGAGGTGAGCTGGCATCTCCTCTGGTATGGTTGCTATACAAACAGCTCTACAACAACCTGGGCTCTTTTATTAAATAGGAGGTTTTCTTCTTTAAAAAAAGGAGAATTTTAAAAAAGAAATGCTCTGTGTTTCATTTTTAAAGGAATGACTTGTCTCTAACTCCAGGTAGGGTATGGACAGTGAATCTTAACTGACATAATAGCCAAGTTCAGATATGTTGACAACTAGCCTGCCAGAGGCCCAGAAATGGGTACATATACATGTACTCAGTGTGTGCCTGTTAGATTAGGTAGTGAACTAGTCAGTATACTGGTTTGTGTGACTCCCATTCTGAGGTAGCTAACTGGCCTCTGCTGGGAACTTCGACACTTAACCCAGAGCTATGAATCCTACTACAGGAGCGAGGCATCCAAATGTGATGTTCAGCATTGCAATGTATAAGACCTTTGCAGATCCAGTCCTGTGATTCTCAATTCTGGGGTGCACTGCAATCCTTTCAGCATGCCACGCAATGTTTGCACTGCTAGGTGTGCAAGCATGATTCACAAGATAAACCTATAGGGTGCCTATATATGTGCCTGACACCTGCTTTGACATGTGCCAATTAGTATGCATTGGAGCAGACTCAATTAACTGAGTCTGCTGGAGATTGCTAATTAACATGCTCCAGCAGCCTCAGTGTCTCATGTATTCAGTGTCCCCATTCTTCAAAATGGTGGTAGGGGCACTTTGAAGCTCATCTAACAAGCTTTAATTAAAGCACCCCCACCACCATTTTGAAGTGTGGGATGGTGAATACACGAGATGCAATGTGATCTTTAATTAGAGCAGCTCCCAAGAGCTCCCAAGAGCTGCTCTAATTAAAGTGCCCAGCCACCACCCCAGAGTACACCCAGAAATTTCAAATGGGAATTCATAATGTTAAAAAACATTCTGGGTGTATCTACATGTGCAATTGGCATTGGGAAAGAAACTCTGGAACAGTTTGCCCTGAAGTCAGCTGCTCCCAGGCACAGCAGCTTCATGTGCACCTGGGAGCCACAGCTGTTTGAGCTGGGGCGGATCAGCCCTGTGCTGACAGGGAGCCAGAGTGGTCAGCCCTGTGCTCCAGGTAGTAGCACTGGGTGGTGGAGAGGATGGCTGGGGCAAAAGGTGTTACAGTGTGGGGATAGCCAGCAGGCAGCCCCCACACTGTAGGACCCTCATGCCCCAGCCAGCCCCAGTCACCATCTACAAGTGTGTTGAGGCACACTAAATGACTGCGCCATAGGGCAGGGGTGGGAAATTATTTCAGGTGGAGGGCTACTCACCCAGATTTGGCAGGCTGTTGAGGGCTGCATAGGTAGCCCCGCCCCTTGACAGTTGCTCCACCCCCTGGTCACCATCTTGGGACCAATGTCCCAAGGCCAGCACCAGTAGGGCCCAAAGTGTGTGGCAGGGGTCTGTGGAGCTAGGTTGAGTTGCACCAGCAGGGAGAGTGGGAAGCTGGCCCAGCTCCATAGAGCCCCTGCCGGCTGGGACACCATGCTCCTGCCACCCTGCTGTGGGCCCAACAGCACTGGCCCCGGGACATCAGTGTGGGCCCTGTGTTCCTGCTGGCTCCTGCGCCCATACACACCCAGTGCCCCCAGCCCCATGGTACAGGAGGGGGCAGCGCACAGGCCCAACCCCCTTCTCACTGGCCCTTTTCCCACCCTGTGGCCGGCCCTCACTGCTGCAGGCACTCACAGACCATGTGGGGCTGTCTGGAGCAGAAACAGGCAGCTCCATGCAGGCTGCAAGCAGCTGCAAGTGGCTGCAGCGTGGGGCGCTGGCCACGGGGTGAGTGAGGGGCCACTTTTCCCCGCACTCAGCACCAGCTTGTAACCCAGCCCTGCTGCCAACCTGGACTCTAAGTTGGCTCCAGGCTCGCCCATTGGCAGCACCAGCTGCGGCCCCACCGCTTGCTGCGCCGGGCAGTCTTGGCTACTGCTGCCTGCCCAGAGCACATGCACTGGGCAGCACAGAGGCAGCGGTGGCAAACACTGCCCAGTACGGCAAGTGGGGGGCCCACAGCTGCTGTCACCACGCGCAGCCCCAACGGGCAAGCCCGGAGCAGGGGAAGGGCCCAGGCTGGCAGTGAGGCCGGGTTACAAGGTTGTGCTGAGCATGGAGGGAGGTGGGGAGAAGTGGCACCTGGTGGGGATTCCATCTGTGGGGGTAGGGGTGGGGCTGGCGGGGCCCTGCTGTTGTGGGAGCCCACCGAGCTTCCCCTGGGTTCTACTGGGTTCTTCATTTTTGACAGGAACCAAGAGCAGATAAATATTAATTTTCTAAATTTCTCAGGGGCTGGATAGAATGGCCTCGTGGGCTGGATCTGGCCCCCAGGCCATTTTTGGCTACCCCTGCCATTGGGTAATACTTGTCCCCAGACAGTTCTATCCTATGGTGGAGTTAATTAATTTACTGTGCCTTAATATGGGTCTACATGTAAATGATGATGCTTTATTGCAGAACTAATCCATTAGCTCCACAACAAAGATCATGTGTAGATGCTCCCTCCCTGTTCTTGGAAACAGAAGAATTGCTGTATTATTTCTTTTGTAGTAAAAAAATTGAGTGACAACTAACAGCTGACATTTTCTGGGTGATGCATTGAGTCTAAAGACAGGTGCCTTGAGTCTTAAAAGGTTGAGAACCACTGACTTAGTCTTTAGACACCTACATTCTCAGAAAAATCTAATCACTAGAAACAATTTTAAGAAAGGTTCTTGAGTGTTTGTCTAGCATTGACTCATGCCATTATTTACTATGTTGTATTGTTGTACTGCTGACTCCAAAACTTGCAAATGGTGATGCCTGAAAGTCCTAATAGTATAAAAAAGAAACAACAATTGATTAGCATAATGTTAGTTTTCTTATCCAATGTATCCCTGGGCATGACTGCTTTATCACCTGCCCTTTCTATCAAAATTGTAATAAAAAGATGCACTTCAGGACTCAGTTTAGGGTACTTAGGTTTCAAGCAATGGTTATTGTTTTAAGAACTAATATCTCTTCTGATATGCTCTTTGGGAAAGAACAAACTAAAGAACATGCTAATTTTGCAGAAACAACACTAAAACTGAATAATCCTCCTCCAAATCTAGATTGGGTTTGAGATCTCAGAAGTCATAGGCATTCTGAGATTTCAGAAGTGGGGCCAAGAAGATAAAACAAAATATAAAGTATTAACTTATCACACCATAAGACAGTGATCTTTCTCTATATGAGGAAAGAAGGAAAGGGAAGAGGGCCTTCTCTCTCCCCTTCAGTGAGCCTCAGGGTGCCTATAGACTTGCATCAAGACTGGTCCGATGCACTGTAATTACAGCATGCTGGAAAAGACTCAATTAATCATAATCAAGTAGTAATTACCATGATCCAGCAGACTCCAGCATCATGTATTTTAGCATCCCTGCACTGAAAAATGGCAGCAGGGGCTCTATAACTAAAGCTCATTCAATGAGCTTTAGTTAAAGCACTCCCATCAACATTTTTCAGTGTGGGGATGCTCATACATGTGACTCTCTGGGCACTTTAATTAGAGTGGCTCTTAAAGCCACTCTAATTAAACTGCCCCCTCCCTTCCTCCTGCTTCCCAGAGCATGTGTATAAATGCCCTTAGGGAACACCACAAGAACTAATAGTGTTATAAGTGGTCTCTTTCAGGTACTAGATAGAAATCTTTCTCCCCAAAAACATATTTTAGAATAATACCATTGGAATCAAGGAAATAAAAGGAGCAGAGGGCTTTGTAAGACAAGTTCCTGTGATCACAATAATTGTTTTCTGAGAGGCCGTCAAAATACAGAGGGCCAAACTTAGTCCTTGATCTGAAATTGTGCTACAAATTTGCATCATACAATGTTTCCAGAATATAAATGTTCTAGAGTATCATCATTATCACCATGATAAAATTTGGCAGCTTTGTTCCCCAATACCTAACACAGTACCTCCATCTGGCTTTTATTGGTGAAAAATAGCCACCTCAGAAGCTGATCACCACTAGGCACCTATTCTGTATCAACAGAAATTTCACATCAGTCTTTTTCTTAACTTCACAATAAGCCAGTTGGAGCCCAATAATTCCCTCTCCCCTCCCCCACTATGGTGGCAATAGAGAAATCTACTTCTCCACCAAATAATTTACATCAACCCAGCACCTTCATCCCATCTCACCTTGTTAACTCTAGTTCAGCTTAACGTAAGAGCTAAGAAGACAACACCTGTAAGACACATCAAAGATATCCATCAACATGATAGATCTTTCATGGTGGGGGAGTGAGTGACCATCTTCCCCATTACATGATGAGTTTCAACAAATCTGACCTTTCCACTGATATCTGGTTCAAAAGCTGCTCCCCCTCAGTGGAAAAATTGAAAGACACAATATCTTTTGGAGGCTCCAGTCCCCAGTCAGCTCAGAAACGAAAAGCTCAGAAATACCTTCAAATCACCTTTGGAAGAATTTTGCTGCTCTTGTAGCAGTGATGCATGTGGTGGTCTCTATAAGGTAGGTGTTCCAAGTTGATCAACTTTGGAACACATCATTTGACAGCAAAACTTTGAAGTGACAGGGAAGTTCAGTGTATTTGCTTTCCTTCAGAATTCAAGAGTGCAACTTTTCAATCCTAATCTGTACCCTATGTATCACATGCATCAGCAGAAGTCTTTACAAGCAAGTCTTCAGAATTATGCTATGGACAGAGTCACATCCTCTCTTTCTACAAGAGTTATGCATGTGGCTGTAAACAAGTAGATTAGTTTATTCACCAAATCCTGCTCCTTAAGGACAGTTTATTAACAAATATGCTCCAATTTATTTAGGTAATAGCAAGGGAAAAACTTCACTGACCAGGAATTTACAGTATAGCTGAATATGATCTACACCAATATTCAAGAAAACAGTAATCCCTGGAAGCCTGATATTCTTATTTTTAAATCTATTCCTTAGGCCCTTGTGGAAGAGGAGGAAAAAGGAAGCAAATATCATACTGATTACTCTGCACTGATCTGATCTAGCACGGTCTGACCTCTCGTATGTCTGCAGCTGTCATCCATGTTATTTATCTCACTTCTCTAGAAGTTTGCTGTATTATAAAATGCTTCTCTGCCACCTTTGTAACCACCTTTGTTGCAAGATCTTTATTGTGTACCAGCCCCATCTACTTTAACAATCATGGCTTTAACCAACAATATTGTGCCAACTGGATAGCTGGGACTTGGAAAATAAGTTTTTCCTACCTCTCAGGACAGGATCTGATAAGTGGAAAATCCCTGAGTAGAATAAAGGGATGGGGGTAAGAGAAAAGCTATCTAAGAAAGAGGGTTTGGGGGGCAGCTACACAGAGGCATACAGAAAGCCTTGAGCAGAAAGTGTGTGGGGGTGGGAAATTGAGCTTTTGTGTTGAAGTGAAGTGATTTAAGCTGTAGAACCAGCCAAGGTCAGGAGAGGGTGAGATAAGCTGAAAAAAATTCCTTGGTAAGAAGCCAAGATATGAGCTGTTAAAAAGGATGCTGGATAACCCCCGAGAATATGACCCTAGCCTAAAGGATGTTCCGGCATGCTAATGCAATTAAGACACAATATGCATCAAAAGCATCTTATTTTTTTCTACATCTATATATTTAGGGTAGACTCCTACTTTACCAATTCGGGGTACATTCTGTTATCCAATTTAGGAATATTATTCATGGGCAGAGGTGACGTAACATAGCTAAATCCAATTTTTAGTTTCTATTTCTACTTGTCTTCTCCCATCTAGGTAACTTATGCATATAGTGCCTGGTATGCAGCTAAATACAGCAGCATGGAACATCTGCACATCTCCACATTCAACTGTTCTTATGTGGCTAGAGATGGTCTATAGGGTGTCCCTAGCAGAGTAGGGTCCTGTGTAGCTACAAAAATACTGTATCAGGCTCAGAGCTGTCTGGATCCAAGAAACAGAGGGTCATGGATCCCTACCTAGAGGTGTAAGGTAGGAGGTTAGGGAGAGATGGGCATGCAACCCCAAAGCTATACTTCCCTAAGGGATGTTCTTAATTTTCTCCTAGGTGTACCATCTGCCAGGCCCTGTGTCTGTGAGGGTTAGGCTTGGATGTAGGCAGCTGGACCTGCAGCTAGGCCCTAAGGAACAACAGATCATCAGGTCAGTGGAGCGGAGAGAGTACAACCTAGCTCCCAGGGAGTCGAGAGGGGAGATCCAAGAGACATGGTCTGAGATGTAAGCTGAGGTCAGGAGCTAGGGGCTAGAGAGCCAGTGCCAAGTTCTAGGGAAAATCTGAGATCAGGGTTAAGGAAGTCAAACCAAGGTCAGAAGTGAGGAGAACTCTGAAGAGTTGTGAATGTGAGGCTTGCCAGAATAGACTGAGGTTGTGTCAAGGCGTGCCTGCAGCCTGAGGCCTGCAGGTGTGCTTATAAGGGGTGAGTCGCACTTTTGGCAGCCAGTCCAGCTGCAGAGAACTGGGGAACTTGCATTCTCTAGGGATCAGGGGCAAATGTGGTAACTTGGGTGTTTGGCATGCTGGGCATGCTTGATCAGAGAGAAGCCAATAAGGGAAAGCAAGGCAGGGGGCCTCTGCTAGGCTCCCATGTACCCACCTCATCTCAGAGCTCTCCTTTCAGAGGCTTCTACCCTAATCTCTGGGATGGAGATCATGGAGTCTGTATGTACAGGTAGCAAACTTCTGGCTGAAGCTCCCCACTTCTGCCTACCTCTGCCTCCCCTCCAGTAAGTGTCACCTTGCCCACTACCTGAGGTCCCTCCATTGTTTTGAAAGCTTTGGGCATGCTAAGGCTGGCACTGATGTACACATGTTGATTATTACCTGGTCAGCAGTGTGTAGCCTGCTATCTAATCCTTTTAAGGGAAGCCTGACAACATGGCTGGGCTGAGCAGCCACTAAGAGCCCCTTGGGTGGGTCCTGCTAACAGACAGATATACCTGATTGACTACAGAGACCCACCAGACCACTGTGTAGCAAAACCCCTAGTTTTCAAAACCCCTAGCTTTTCTTTTTTTATTATTTTAAAATGCATTCCTTCTCCTTCCCCAACCATTTCTGACTTTTTCTCTTCCTCTCTATTCCCTATAGATAAGTATAAGTAAGCTAAGATGTAGGACAAGCTTTAACATTTTATTTTAGGTAGTAAATTTTATTTTTCTCTCCCCTCTTTGCAAATAAGTGCCCTGTTATTTTGATATAAATATCCACTCTTTTATAAGTGATAATTATTATGTTCGTATTGATTTTTTTTACTGCTTTTATATTGTGTGATAACTGTTTTAGGCCTACATATGTAAGTTAGCGTAAGTCATGTCAAGTTTCCATCTTCTAATGTCAAGCCTCCACCTTGTGTCCCCTGGCCTATGACTCATACATACCCCTCCTATATAACTTGCTTCCTGAATGAATGGGGGTGAATGAAGGTGCTTGAGAGACAATGGCAGTAGGTCTAAAAATAGCTCCCTCTGAATGACCGAACCATCAACACCAATACCTGGACCAACAACCCAGCCCTTGGAACACCCGTCAGCATTCAAGAAACAAAAGATGAGGCAATCCACCATTGTGCTAGGGCTGCGCATGCTCACTAAGAACTCTTGGAGCCCTCTGGAACAGGAATGACCTTGCCTGGACAGGCCCTCCCCATAGGAGATCAGAGGTAGCCTGCCCCTTAAAAAGGGGTAGTGAAGGCCTTGGGACGCCTTCTCCATCTGGACCAGCACCATTCCACACCACCTATCCACCCAAAGGCCCTGCTGGCAAGCCCCTTTGGACAACTAGACAATGACCCCTTTCCAACCTGGATAGGTAGCTATCACCCCCACCTTTTCAGCCAAGGATTTGGACTCTGTTTCTCTTCCCCACCTGGACTCCAACCCTTCCACTGAATCTTTCTCCTGCTGCCATTGTGAGTGCTTGTGTATGTGTGTGTGAACCAATAACTTCATGGGGCTGTATAGTGTGTTGTCTGTTTAATAAAACTGTTATTTGGACCCCTGAGTTGCGTTTTGCTTTACTACAGTTTTGTCCCTGCTCCAATCTCTGCTCCTCGCCCCTCTAACTTCTTTATCATTTCTCCCTCTCCTGCTTCTAGCTCACCGCCACCTCCAGCATCTGTCCTGAGCTCTTCTCTGCCTGCAAACCCCCTGTTTTTTTGCCACTGTCTTAGCCCCATTGCCTTTTCCCCTGAGCTACCAGGTTTCTGCCTCAGTTTCTTTCCTGGGTGTCTCCTCCTTGCCACCACTTGTCTGCCTCAGTTTCCAGCCGCAAGCTCCCAGGTTTCTGCTTCTCTCTCTTTGCTGGCTGTCTGCTCCTTGCCACTGGGCTTTTTCCCTTGCACCAGTGACCTCAAGTAACCCTGGGGCCACTTGATCTTAAGTAAACCCAAGCCTCAGTTCCTCAGCCAGCTTCTTTCTAGTCCACCGGTTCTGGCAAGTTTCACTCCCTATGCTTTAACTCTCTCTCTCACCTTAACTTTCCCCCAAGTATCCCAGGTACCCCAAGCACACACATACATACCGTACCATCCAAGTTAGGAACTCACCTTTGTGTATGTGTAGGTGGGTTGTATGTGTGTGAACTGGTGACTCTGTGTGTGTGTGTGTGTGTGTGTGTGTGTGTATGTCACTCTGTGCATAATATACAAATTAGTGATCTGTGTATGTGTAATGAGTGCGCGGGTATGGACAGTTGATTTTTGTCTAACTTTTGGGGTGTATGTGTTCGAATTGGTGATAGGTATCCATGCGCCTAGGCTGGTTTGGATGTGTATGCACCTAATTGATTCGTGTTTTTGTATATGTGCAATTGTACACCACGCCCTCCTAACAGTGCAATATTGAGATCCTGAGCATTGGCAACATTTGGGAGCCTAGAGATCAATCAACTAGATTCAATACTGACAAGTGCAAGGTACTGCACCTAGGGAGGAAGAACCAGCAACATACCTACAGGCTGGGGAACTCCCTTCTAGTCAGCACAGAGGCAGAAAAGGATCTTGGAGTCATTATTGATTCCAAAATGAACATGGGCTGCCTATGTGGGGACACAGTCAGGAAAGCTAACCGCACCTTGTCATGCATCCACAGATGCATCACGAGCAGGTCCAAGGAGGTGATCCTCCCCCTCTATGCAACACTGGTCAGGCCACAGTTGGAGTACTGCATCCAGTTCTGGGTTCCACACTTCAGGAGGGATGTGGCTAGCATTGAGAGGGTTCAGAGAAAGGCCATTCGCATGAACAGGGGGCAGCAAGGCAGGCCCTACGAGCAGAGTCTATGGGACCTGAACCTGTTCAGCCTCCACAAGAGAAGGCTGAAAGGGGATCTGGTGACCATCTACAAACTGGCCAAGGGGGACCAGCAGGCCATGGGGGACTCCCTTTTCCCCCAAGCACTACCAGGAGTAACGAGGAACAATGGTGATAAGTTGACCGAGAGTAGATTCAGGCTAGATATCAGGAGGCACTACTTCACAGTCAGGGTGGCTAGGATCTGGAACCAACTTCCAAGGGAAGTGGTGCTGGCTCCTACCCTGGAGGTCTTCAAAAAGAGGCTAGACAATCACCTAGCCGGGATCATTTGACCCCAGCATTCTTTCCTGCCCAGGGCAGGGGGTCGGACTAGATGACCTGCTCAGGTCCCTTCTGACCCTATCAACTATGAAACTACTATGAAACTAGAACCTGGAAGAACATCTCTTCACCAGAGTTCTCCAAGGAATAACAAGGTCTAATGGCCATAAACTCCAGGAAGGCCGATTTAGACTAGGTATCAGAAAAAAGTTATTTATGGTGCTTGTGTCTAGGGTCTGGAAAAATCTTCCCCGAAGTGGTGCAAGCACCTACTCTGGATTCCTTCAAAAAACAGCTGGATTTATTTTTTGCTTGGGTCACTTGATCCCAGCTGACTTCCCACCTATGGTGGGAGGGCTGGACCCAATGATTTCATGAGGTCCCTTCCAGCCAGCCCCTAATGTCTATGAAATCTATGAAAGTCTGGATGCCAAAACTGCAATAGAATGCCACTTTCACTCCATTTTCTACAGAGCCTGTTTAGAAGCCTGCATGTAAAGTGGCTGTGAGGGTCATGTGTGTATACCCCTTTGTAGCACCTTTTGCCATGTGTGCTGGCAGCTTGCATAGACTCCTGCAATTAAAACCTTCTGGGTGGAGAGGTGTGTGTGTGTGTGTGTGTGTGTGTGTGTGTGTGTGTGTGTGCATGCTTGTGTATACCTCCACTTCCCCTGCCTTGTTGAAGTCCCTGTCTCTGCCTGCCTCCCAGAATACACCCATGGACCAGCCAGCCTTCTGGGTTCGGGTTGTCTCCCTGAAGTCAGTACTGTGTGCTTGGCTGCCATCATAGCCAAGCACACATGTCCACCCCAATCTTCATGCCCTCTGCGATGGCTTGCTGAGTGCTTCAGAGAATGCTGCCCTTAAGGCAGAGGTGAGGTTTGTGGTTTTAGTGGGTCATCTGGTGCCAGGCTGCATCCAATAAACCAGGGCATGGGGAGGTGAGTGCCAGGGTTAGGTGGGGTGCCCCTGATGCAGCTCTGGATCACGTAGGGGACAGAGCTGTGTCTCTTAGTGCAACAGTGAGCAGAGCTCTCAGCTTCAGCAAGGGCTCACTATGCTTGTGGTGAAGCAATGTGCCTTGATGGTATCAGGCACTCAAAGAGGGAGCTGTCTGCCTCAGTGCCTGGAAGTGAGGTCTGGGGACCACCAGACTGACACTGGGGCTGCCTCAAATGTCCTTATGCAGCATACCAGAACAGGTATCTCACCTGTCTGAGGAGGGAGATTCCCATTGTCTGGGGAAAGCAACACATACATTCAGGGTTCAAAATATGGGTGGGTTTGGGGTGGGCTGAACCCCCCATAAGAGATGAGAGTCTCCCATAAGCCCCCCCCCCATAAGAAACAAGAGCCTCTGGCTGGCCCTGTGCCTTTCTAAGCCCTCTCTAACTACCTGATGCCATCAGGGCACACTGCTCCACCACAGCCTGCTTTCTGACCTACTGGCCAGCCTTGTACAGCTGTGTTTCCTTTGGAGGGTTCTGTGCTTGAGGCAAGAACAACGCTGCAATTTTCAGCCTTGCCCCACAATATTTTTTCGGTAAACTATTGGATCTGCTTCTTAAAGACCTGCTCCTGCTCCACTGGAAGCCACCCAACTATAGCCCTCTTTTTATGACCCCTAGAAAGACCACCTCTGTGGGTCTTGCTCTCCTGGGGGACATGGAGGCATTGCCCCCCACCCATTTTCCTTGTGGACACAAAGATACATAGCCAGGTCTGGACACCAAGACTCTCACGCCTAGACACCTAAAGGAAAAACAACAGAACAGCACCAAAAATCATAGTTGTCTAGATATGGCACTCCTAGATGCCCAGACTAAATAATAGAAAACCACCCTAAATAGCTAGACCAGGTATAGATATTACACTTTAGCAGTATAAGTGATTGGAAACTGGTCTATACCTGTAACAGAACTGGTGCACAAAGCCAGTCTATCCCCATAACAGAACGGAAGTACAGCACACAAACTGGTTTAAAAATGGTGAAACCCAGTCTAAGATTTGCCCCCACCACCTAAGGGCAAGTGTGTGCAGGGTCCAAATTAGACTCTGACTCTTAGAGGGAGGGAAGAGGGATCTGTGGTGGAAGCAGCCAGAAGTCGGAAGGAGCTGCCACTACCTGAGCTACTTAGAAAAGCGTGGGGTGAGCTAGGGACTCTTATGGGGGGGGAGGGGCTCTCAACTCTTATGAGGGGGATCAGCCCCCCATTCCCAAATATTTCAAACCCGAATGTGTGTTCTGTTCACTACTTATCTAAACTATGCCACTTACAGAAAACTGCATAACTTTGATTCTTTGATTATAGTCAACTAAATAAGGGCCTTGGTGGCTGCTGCATATTAGGGCTAGGTACAGACATTCAAAAAGCCCAAGTTGGAATTGATCTATTTCACTTCTGTGTATGTGTAGGTTTCCTATATTTTCAATGGTGTTGTGAGGTTGGTGTGTTGCTGTAGCTGTGATGGTCCAGGAATTGTATGAGAGGCAAATGCCAAAAGCTTGTCAATCAGCTCTCACAGCTATACTGTCCAATAAGAGATATCACTAAAAAATCCTTGCCTCTCATGTATCAATGGACATAAGCATTCAGCTCGTGCATCCCCAGAACAAATCCTACTTTGCCCAGGAGAGGTACACAGCTTCTGCCAAGGCACATTCTGCTGAGCCAAATATTATCTCCTTCTGACTGTTTAAGGCATATTTCTCTTGGCAGGGCTTTTTTGTCTTGGTAGCCAGATATTTTCATGGATAACTTAAGAATCCTCCTCCTCAATAAATGGGCTAGTGACTGCCCACTTGCCCAGGACATAGAAAACCTGGGTTTTATGCACCTCTCAGACTCTGGGGCCTCAACCCATAACTTCTGTGCCATGGGAGAGTGTCCTAACCCCCACAGACATGGCTGTGAGCACTTCATCTTGAACTTGGTCCACTGGACAAACATGTGCAAATGTCACAGGAACAAAACGAAAAAAAAATCTGACTCTGTGACCCAGGGAGGCAAACACTGTACTGGTAGGGAGAGAAGTAGTTCTTGTTTCTAAAGTTGAAAAAAAAAAACAGAATTAAAGCTAATTATTACCAGTGCTTATAAAAGAAGTTTTAAAGATCATCAGCAAAGTTAACCACAATTTATCATGCATCAGCAGATGCATAACAAATAGAACTGAGGAGGTGATACTTCCCCTCTATGTGGCGTTCGTAAGACCACAGTTGGAGTACTGCATCCAGTTTTGGGCGCCATACTTCTAGAAGGATAGATAGGCTTGAAAGGGTCCAGAGGAGGGCCACTCGTATGGTTAGGGGCTTACAGGAGAAGCCCTATGGGGAGAGACTGGGGGACCTGGACCTCTTCAGCCTCCACAAGAGAATGCTGACAGGTGATCTTGTGGCTGCCTACAAATTCATTAGGGGGATGCAGCAAGGGATTGGAGATGCTTTGTTCACTAGGGAACCTCTTGGGGTAACAAGGAACAATGGTCACAAACTGACAGGGAGAAGATTTAGGCTAGATATCAGGAAAAACTTCCTCACAGTGAGGGTGGTCAGAATTTGGAATGGGCTTCCAAGGGAGGTGATGCTCTCCCCTACTTTGGGGGTCTTTAAGAAAAAGCTTGATAGGCATCTTGCTGGGGTCACCTGACCCCATCACTCTTTCCTGCCTAGGCAGGGGGTCAGACTGAATGATGGGATGAAGAGCAGCCTGTTTATATTTGCAGATGACACCCAGATTTGGGGTGAGATGGGCATGCTAGAAGGGAAGGACACAGTACAGCAGGATCTGGACAGGTTACAGGGGTGGGCAAATGAAAATAGAATGGGATTCAATACTGCCAAGTGCAGGGTGCTGCACTTGGGCAGTAGGAAACAGAAGCATACCTATAGGCTGGGGAACTCCCTTCTTGAAAGCATGGTGGCAGAAAGAGATCTTGGAGTCATTATTGACTCCAGGATGAACATGAGCTGACAATGTGCGAACACGGTCAGTAGGGCTAACAATACCTTGTCATACATCCACAAATGCATCACAAGCAGGGCTAAGGAGGTGGTCCTCCCTCGCTATGCAACACTGGTCAGGCTGCAGCTGGAGTACTGCATCCAGTTCTGGGCACTGCACTTCAGGAGGGATGTGGACAGCATTGAGAGGGTCCAAAGGAGGGCCACTTGCATGATCTGGGGACAGCAGAGCAGACCCTATGAGGAGAGGCTATGGCACCTGAACTTGTTCAGCCTTCACAAGAGAAGGCTGAAGAGGGACTTGGTGGCTGTCTATAAGCTTACTAGGGGGACCCCCAGGGTTTGGGAGAGACCTTGTTCCCCCAAGCACCTCCCAGAGTAACAAGGAATAATGGCCATAAGTTGTAGGTTTAGACTAGACATTAGAAGGCACTACTTCACAGTCAGGGTGGCTAGGATCTGGAACCAGCTTCTGGTTCCTAGCCGCCCTGGTTATTCCTTGTTACTCTGGGAGGCACTCGGGGGAACAAGGTCTCTCCCAAACCCTGGAGGTCTTTAAGAGGAGCCTCGATGTTTACCTGGCTGGGGTCATTTGAGCCCAGTTTTCTCTCCGGCAGGGGGTCGGACTAGAAGATCTAGTCCCTTCCGACCCTACATCTATGAATCTGTGAAAATACATATATTATTAAAAAATCATTCACTATAGTGAAGAGTCTCATATATAGTGGATGGGGACTCTAGGCTATTTTTTTCATGTTCTTAAAGCAGAAAATAACTGCTTTACTGAATGATAATTGTTATCATGATATTAAGGGCTCATTGACAATTTTTACTATATGTTAGAAGACTTAAATTATACTGCTCACATTTATGTAGGATGTCAATGCATACATTAAAAAGTATAAACATTATTTTTAACTAAAGAATATGATTTGAAATGTATATTTGCACTACTGTATATAATAAAGTGTGGTACAACCTTGATTGACTCTAATTTTTCTTACACTAGTAAATGGAATAGTACAATAGTCCCAGTAAGTAGGAAGAAGCCTCATTGTACTTACTTGTACAGAGCTGCAGCATACAGATGCTCCGTTACAATCTAATAAACAACCCTGGGCAGGTATTATAGTTAGATACTATTTATGTGGCATACAAAGAGTAGCAGATGTCTTGCAGGCAAAAAGGAAATAAGACTTTTGCAGTGAAGAATTCACAGTCTAAGACAGCAAATATAGAGATAATGCCAAATTAGTTCTATTTTCTTGGTTTCTTTATTAAATATAAACTGTATTTAAGCTCAAATTATTATATTTATTGATAGCTTAAAATGCATTTAGAAGCAACACAAATCCTATAAAACATATATTTTTTTCTGAGTAAAAACTCTCTTCAGTAAGATGGGCTTTCTTGGGTCTGAAGCTCTGTTCAGATTCTAAGTTATTTCATAGATTTCATAGATTTCATAGACATTAGGGCTGGAAGGGACCTCGGGAGATCATCAAGTCCAGCCCCCTGCCCAAAGGGCAGGAAGTCATAGGATCCCAGCAAGATAAGCATCCAATTTACTCTTGAAGGTGTTCAATGTAGGTGCTTCAACCACCCCTGCTGGCAGACTGTTCCAGACCTTGGGGGCTCGGACAGTAAAGAAATTCTTCCTTATGTCCAGCCTGAAACGGTCTTGCAGGAGTTTGTGACCGTTCGACCTTGTCATATCTTGGGGCGCTCTAGTGAACAGACGTTCCCCCAGATCCTGGTGGTCACCCCTGAGAAACTTATAGGTGGCCATCAGATCACCCCTGAGCCTACGCTTTTCCAGGCTAAAGACTCCCATGGCTCTCAGCCTGTCATCGTAAGATCTGTTTTCCTGCCTACTGATCATGCGCGTGGCTCTCCTCTGGACTCTCTCAAGCTTCTCCACATCCTTTTTTAATTGTGGAGCCCAAAACTGGACGCAGTACTCCAGCTGCGGCCTCACCAAGGCCGAGTACAAGGGGAGAATGACGTCCCGGGATTTGCTCGAGAAGCATCTATGAATGCAAGCCAGCATTTTGGTCGCTTTACTAGCCGCAGCATCGCATTGGAGGCTCATGTTCATCTTGTGGTCAATGATGACCCCCAAGTCTTTTTCTTCTGTAGTGCTAACCAACGTAGCACTGCCGAGCCTATACGGGTGCTGCAGGTTTTTCCTCCCAAGGTGAAGTTCTTTGGTGATAGCCTGATAAAGATAAAAAACTGGGCATGTGACAGTAGTTACCTGAGCCCCAAATAACTCCTTACTGGATGTGTCTATACAAGATGCTATGTTGCTGTAGCAACAAGCTACGACAATGTATCTCATCGCTATGGTAACATAGTCAGTGGGAAATAACCATAACAACACCGTAACGACACCAGTACTGCACAGTAGCTCATTGCTACTCATTGCTACTGCACAGTAGTATTGGAAGCAGCCCATGAGCTGCTGGGACTGTGCAGTACTCAGAGGTACTGCACAACAGAGCACACTTGTAGATGCACACCCTGAGTCTGAGACCCTGGTCATTTCAGTGAGTTGGGCCCATTACCCCCACCCCACCCCCGCCAATGGGGAAGCGATACCAATTTGGTTTTCTGGGTGTCCTAACAAGGAATCTGTCAATAAGCTGAATAGGAGTCAGCAGTGTGCCCTTATTGCCAAGAAGGCTATCAGCATACTGGCCATATTGGTAGGTGTGTTGCCAGTAGGTCAAGGGAAGTAATTATTCCCCTCTGTTCAACACTGGTGAGGCCACATCTGGAATATTGTGACGAGTTTTGGGCCCGCCACTACAGGAAAGAATGTGGACAAATTGGAAACTGGAGTCCAGCAAAGGGTGACAAAAATGGTGAGGGGGCTGGGGGCCATGACTTATGAGGAACGACTGAGGAAACTGGGCTTATTTAGTCTAGAGAAGAGGAGACTGTGAGGAGACTTAATAGCAATCTTCAACTACCAGAAATGGGGTTTGAAAGAGGATGAAGCTAAGTTATTCTCAGTGGTGCCAGATGACAGAACAAGGAGAAACCATCTCAAGTTGCAGTAAGGGGAGTTTAGGCTGGATATTAGGAAGGATTTTTCTCACTCGGAGGGTAGTAAAACACTGGAACAGGTTACCCAGAGAGGTGGTGGAGGCTCCATCCTTGGGTGGTTTCAAAACCTGGCTGGACAGATCTTTGGCTGGGATGATCTAGTTGGGGCTGGTCCTGCTTTGAGTGGGGGGGTTGCTGTCCTCCTGAGGTCCCTTCCAACCCTAACTTTCTATGATTCTAGCCTGCTTTGCTGCAATTTAAAATAATTCCTTCATGTGTTGTCCTGGTGGGCCAAGGCCAACTCTTAGGATCTCAAAATTTCACTGATCTGAGGGTCTGACACAATTTCACATATATGCACACAGAAATCAATTAGGTACATACACACACACTAGGCACATACACACACACTACCAACTCAGGCACTTACACATCCAAGATTACTAGTCTAGGCACATGTACACCTATCACCAATTCAAGCACATACACACTGTACACACCAAAAATTAGACAAAAATAAGTTGTTAATACCCACACACTCAATACACATACATGAATCACTAATTCATATATCATGCACACAATGATATATATATTTGCCATTACACACCACCCACCTACACATACACAAAAGTGAGTTCCTAACTTGGGTGGTATGGTGTGTATGTGTGTGTTTGGGGTACTTGGGGTACCTAGGGTGCTTGGTGACTTTGGGAGGGGGAATCAAGGATCAAAGATTTCCAGAAGGAGGGGAAAGAGGGAGATGGATGGGGGTTAAGATGAGAGAGGGAAAAATAAGAGATTGAAAGTTGCCAGGGCCAGGATTAGAAACGGTGGACTGGAGGGGAAGTTGGGGTTACTTAAGGTCAAGTGCCCCGGGGTTACTCAGGGTCACCAGGGCTTGGGGTTACTTAGGGTTAATGTGGGTTACTCGGGATCACCTGGTGCCAGGGTGTGAGCAAGGGGAAAAGCCCGGTGGCAAGGAGGAGACAGCCAGGAAACAGAGAGTCAGAAAGCTGGGAGATAGCCAGGAAATCAAGGAGGAGGGTCAGGATGTCAATAAGACAAAAACCAAACTCAAGCTTTCAAAATAATAGGTTTATTAAACAGAGAACACACTGCACAGCCTCACAAAGTTATTGGTTCCTACATACACACACCCACACAATGGTAGCAGGAGAGAAAAAGGCTGAAGTCAAGGTGTGTAGGGACATAGTTCAGGTCCTTTGCTTGGGGAAGGAAGGTGGGTGAAAGCTACCTATCCTGGGCTGTGACTTGATCCTCGATGGCCAGTCACGGTCTTCTCCAGCAAGGTGTTGTCCAGAGGAGGTCGCCGGCAGGGCCTCTGGGTGGATAGGTGGTGTAGCATGGTGTTGGTCCAGATGGAGAGGGCATCCCACTGGGTCAGTCTTCACTCGCCCTTTTTGTAGGGGCAGACCTTCTATGACCCTAGTGGGAGGGGCATGCCCAGGCAAGCGTCAGCCCTGGTGTTCTGAGCATGTGCACGCCAGTCAAAGACATGCAGTTCCAGGTGTCTGTGTTGCGATAGTGGGTTGCTTGATTTCTGTAGGGTCTTTTTCTTTCAAATGCTAGATCCGTGGTTCCTGGGAGAGTCAAGGAAGGCAATGGTCCAGTCACTGAGTTGATTATTCAGTAGAGGCCTGCTACCATTGTATCTCAAGCATCCTCATTCATCCCCATTCATTCAGGAACCAATTTACATGAGACTGGTTAGACATGAGTCACAGGTTACACTCGGGCAGAGGAGACAAGATGGAGGCTTGACATTCAAAATGGAAACTTGACATAACTTGACATTACTTATGCTAATTTACACATGTAGGCCTAAATCATACAGTATCAGTTAGAAAAAAACAGTAAAAATCAGTAAAACAGTAATTACACAGTAAAAATCAATATAAACACAATAATTATACAATATAAAACAGTGGATCAAAGGAGGAGAGAAAGAAGAAAAAAACTTGCTACAAAAATGCTAAAGCTTATCTTATGTCTTAGTTTACTTATACTTATCTATAGGGAATACAGAGGGAGAGAAAAACTCAGAAATAGTTGGGGAAGGGAGGGAATGCATTTCAAAAGAAAAAAAAAGAAAAACTGGGGGTTTGCTACACGTGCACTATCTTCTGTAGAGAGGGGGAATAGTTGTTCAGGTGTGAAAAGGTATGTGATTTTAAGAACCTGATTCTCTCACTCCTTATGGAAATAAAGATGCCAAAAATACTGCCTTCATGCTCCAAGGGCAGGTAGGAGGAAGAGGAAAGTTAGCAGAGGCCCTTCCCTAGAGAGCTGAAGATCCTGACATTCACTTTCCCCTAGGCCTCAAAGCCAGTAGAAAAGTTAGTGATGCCACTCATTTAGACCTGAAGAGTGCACCAGCCATTCTTTGTGTCATGCAGCTGAATATCCTCTCCTCCTTCCTGAGGGTCTGGGAAAGGGAAGGCACAGGAATTGCTTTTTCAGGCTCACCTTCACTGGTCTCCTGCCTGGAAAGAGGTCTGCTGCCTGATGGGAGAGAAAGTGCTTAATGTCAAGTAAATGTGAAGGGACATAAGAACTTAAAGAAGCATAAATTACCGTGCTAAAATGCCTTGTATGCTTGAAACCACACCCTCCCCCCCCCACTCCCAAAATAACTTTGGTTACTCAAGGTCCCGTGTGGAGGTGACAGCGTTTTCAAAATATTGGTCACAGCAAAACTGTGAATGGATTCCCATTCAGAAATTAAACCTTAGTCACTGATTTCCATGCTCAAGGAGTAGCCGTCCATAAGTCCACTACAGGCTCAAAAGTGTGCGTCTCAGGATTAGCCTTGATTTCCCAGATGTCTTTAAAAACAGACTACTGCACACTAGTCAGTACTGCTTCCTCATCAAAGCCAGTAAAAAAATGGCATACAATTTACTCTGGAATGTGAATGTTTTACTAAACTCAAGTATCCATCTTCAACTGACAACTGCTCTTGCAATCTCAGGCACCTATTTGCAAAGCTGACAGGCTTTTTAGTTTTATGCTATTCAGCAGGATGTCAGAATTGGACCTCATGAAAACTCTGATACTGTGCATGAGAGAAAAATCCTAAAATCTATGAGTCTATCATATCAGGGAAGTCCAACCCTCAGTTTTATTACCACCCTGTTTTGTTCCATGTCACCACAGATGAACAAGAACCAGAAATGTGTATTCCTTGCTGCTCAAGGAAGTTTGGACAGATAGAAAGGCTGGTATAGAATCTATTTTTGTGACAGCTGGAGGGTCCAGGAAGCCTGTCAGGTCTAATACAGTCAGATCTGGGATATTTCACATGGGAGGTGCAGGTATAGACATGCAAAATTTGGAACCCACTCAATCAGAGGAGCATTAGCATCTGCTTGGGTGAGCAGGGGATGTGACATTTGCCACTGATATTTTTGCTCCACATTGATTCAGAGACTGGACATTCATTAAGAACTCCTGGAGACAAGTATAACTTGTCCTGTATATGCAAACAATAATATGGATGTATTGCCAAGTTTATCAAAAAAATTACAGATAAAATTATGATAGTAGCAAGGAAATTAGTTCCAGATCCAGATTGTGTTCTTGGTTTTTCCCCTTGATACTTGTAAGTGATAGTTTTGTCAAGGAAGTGGCAAATCAGCAGACCTAAGGACTTGTGTGAGGGTAAGATTAGCATAGGTATAGACATAGAATGAGTTAAAAGGCCAAAGACATAGGTAGCATTTGATATAGGTGACAAATAAGTGACTGTAAGACATAAGATTAAAGCACAATGAATAACCAAAGGTTGACTGGTATGAGCACAAGCTATGGATATTTTAGGAATTTCTGAGGCTGGGTTTAGAATAGTTTGGTATAAGCCAGGGCAGACAATTATTTCATGTGGAAGGCCACTTAACAAATTTTGGTGAGTTGTCAAGGGCTGCATGGGTAGCCCTGCCCTTTGACAACTGCCCTGCTCCCGGTCACCATATTGGGAGCAAAAATCCCACCCACTAACCCCTGACCTTTGCTATCAGAAGTCCTTCCTCTTGCTCCCTAGTAATCCTTTTTTTTTTTTTTTTTTTGGTGGGGGGGGGGAGTTGTCACCTTAGAACCAGAAAAAACCCAACTCATACACTAGAAGTCAAACATCTACTATAACATACTTTAATTTGATAACAAAAAATATCTTTCATGATTTGTGTTTATGAACTGTATATAGAAGGGATTGCATAACAAGTCAAAAATAAAGTCTCACTTTTATATTGTGTGTGTATGATGGGGTGTAGGGTTTGGTTGTGGGGTGGAGGGTGTGTTTGTATGTGTGCATGGTAGGAGGGTGTGGGGGTGTACGGTAGGGTGTGTGTGTGTATGGTGGGGGGGTGTGAGTGTGTGGTGTATGGGGGGATTTTTGAGAGGGTGTGGGCATGTGAGGGGGACAGGGTATGTTGGGATATGTATATATGTCAGTGGGGGTTGTGGGGGCAGGGAGTGGGTGTGTGAGGTTTCTGGAGTGTGAGGGAGGGTGGAGGTGTGGGCCACCTCACATGGCATGCAGACGCCACTGCCAGCAGCAGCAGGCAGGCAGCCAGGCTCAGGACACTTGGGCCTGGTGCAGGTGCTGATGCCTGGCAGGACGTGGCTCTGGCCAGCGCTGTGGGGAGAGGGACGAGAAGCAAAGCCAGCCCAGGCACCTCTAGCACAGGGGCTCAGCGTGGCGCAACTGCACCTTCTACACTTGCACCAGGGAAGCACCACGCTGGACTCTGCAGGGAAGTAGGTGGTGGGCCTCCCTCCACTCCCAGAAGAGTCCAGGGACCTGCCCAGCAAGGAGTGGGGAAGGCAGCCAGCTCCAGCACAGGGCTTCCCCCTATGCTAGTGCAGGAGCTGCAGGTGAGTAGCATGAAACCACCTGGCAGGCTGCTCTCCTTACCCGCCCCGCACAGCACTGGCTGGAGCCGTGCCCCACTGGGCACCAAGAGCTAGGCCAGGCAGAATGCCTTGAGCCTCACCCACCTGCTGCTGCTGCTGGCAGCAGGGGCTGCATGGGAGTGTGGGGGCAGTCCTTACACCCAACACCACCCCTGCCTTCCTGGTACCAGCCCTGCCGCTTCCCTACGTGCTTCCTCCAGTGAGCTGGACACATAGGAAGCCAAGCAGGTTCCTATGGGGCAGGCAGCTGAAGCAGGAGCCCCACCCAGAAGCAGCCGCTGGCCAGGCTGGGCCCTTCCACCCATAAGAGTGGGGCATAATTTGTTAGGGGGTGGCACTGACCAAATGAAACTGCCTAGCAGGCTATATTTTGCCCACCCCTGGTATAAGTATTAACCACAATGCTTCTCATTGACAATATGGTAACTGACTGGTACAGATGTTAAAGATGATACCATATTTACTTGCATACCACATGAACTTTTCCCCAGAAAATTAACACTCCAAAAGTAGAATCCATGTATTAAGTGGGGAGGCTGATTCTTCTGCCTGCAGTAGAAGTACAGAAATGCTGTAAAATGGCTCCTGCTTCTTTTACTTCTCTTTCCCCCTCCCCACCACACCGTGGCAGCATGAAGATGCAAAGTCCAGACTTCAGCAACAGCTACAGTTTTAACCCTTTTACAGCTGAATTGCAGAAGGGATAGAGCCTGATCTTCAGCACGCTTATCTTCTCTTTCCTGCTCAGGTAAATTAAGCCATTTCAGCTGCAAAAGGGTTAAAACTGTAGTTTTTGCTCGAGTAGGAAAGAGAGGATGGGTGAGCTGAAGATGCGGCCATACCTGTGGAAAAATCTTTTTTTCTTCATCCTGCCGTTTCCAGAACAAGGTACATATCTTATTTGGAGGTATGTAGGAAAATACAGTAATATAAATAAAGAGATAGTCATAAGGAGTAAAAACCCCAAAATAAATGGGCACAGGAATATACCTAAGGAGAAGGCAGTAATATTCAATGTAAATGAAGAGAGCACAAGCATAAAGTATTACAAAATCAGCCATCCAACTTTGTGCCATTGGAAACTCCAGACAGCAGAACTCCTTTTTTTTCATATTGGGATGCTCCGCAACTTCTTAATCTATAGTGAACTGCCAGATTCAGGATGAGGCACTCAGATGATTGCTGCAGATTTCACTTGAATGGACACTGCTTCTCCATTCAGCTGTTTGCGGTGTGTGTGGGGGAGGGGTTGCATGTGTATACACACACGCGTGCGCGCGCACACACACACACACACATACAGAGTTTAGAAAACCCAATCTGTGCTGAGAGCTAAAGAAAGAACTTAGCTGTATAAAGAATCAGATTTCTACCATACCAGAATGGTGGCAGCTCAGTGATTGGTGCTTCTCCCACCTGTCTCACCTTTTCCAGGTTTTTCTCTTCTCTAGGAAAAGACATACAGGATAAGAAACACAAGAGTTTGTTGTTTGGTTTTATTGTCTATTCCCTTCCCAGTTGACACGTGTGTTGCTTCTCTCTGAACTATATTTATTAGACTGAACTATCTCATTACTACTATTCCACATTCCTTGAATGCAAGCTGAGAGTAGAAAAACAGTTCTACTTTTTTTTGTTTGTTTTTTTTTACTCATGGGACAAGGCAGGTGTTCATCTGCGTGGACTCTGCACCAAAAGCAGAAGCAGAATGGCACTCTCCTTGTTTTCCCAGTTATTTGTAACAATGATGGAACTTTGCTGTAGACCATCTCTTCCAGCCTCCTACATATATTTAGTCATTATTATTTAGATTTAGATGCTGCCCTATCCAGGAAAGCTTGGAGTGGCTTGAAACGTGGGAATTTCCATCATGATGGTTGAGATTTTAGCAATTTGTCATTGTTTCTAACATATCTGCATGAATATCACAGTAGTTTCCAGATAAGTATATTATAGGTATACTACTTTATTTCTTGGTTTATTGATGAACACTTCTTTCCCAAGCATTTACAGTTTCTGTTACTCAGGAAGACAAAACCTCTTAAACTACAAAATTGTTATTCTAGGTGTCAAAATTTAAGCTCCACAAAGCTGAGAGACTATTCTTTTGTATTATTTTGTATGTTTCTCTTCTTCATGAATAGAACCACTCAACCTTCAATCCACTCAGTTCTCAATATTCTGAACAGAAAGAGGAAGATTTTTTTCCCCGCAAATGGTAGCCTTACAAATTTGAGTGATCTCTAATCTGAACAAGAACTTGCTACACGATAGTTTTGAGTGGCTCTACCTTTATTTAAAAGTCTCTTTGAAAAGTCAGGCTATACATATCAAGCAGTGTGAGCAAGTATGAAATATCACAGACTACTTCAATCAATAACAAGCAAAACAGAATAGAATTCAGATCAATGTGTCTCCAATATGGTGTTGTCACAGACAAGAAGCATTCTGAAGAGAAGAGAGGGTATTAGTAGTTTCCTGCCTGCTGCTTTATACCAATCTTGGCTGATTATATGATTCCCTAAGGGCAAAGGCCTGACCAACTTGCAAATAGGCCCTATGCCATCCTAACAGATTGGCACGAATATCAGAGCTAAGCAACAACAAACAATGCATGTATGAAACATGATGATTCCCAATTAAGTGCTACAAAATGACTCTGGATCTTCCACATCTCTTGGAGATAGGCTAGATGCCAGTAATTTTTTTAAAAAGGAAAAATTAACTTCCACAGTTGTGTGAGGTATGATTTTCACACTGGTAAATCAGGCAATGTCCTAGGCATAGCTAAGGAGCTGGTAAAATCATCTCTCTGGCCTTTTTGCCTTTCTACACAAAGCCATGGGAAAGAGGCCAAATGTGCTTTCTCAGCCCTGCCAAATTTGACAGTAAATCAGTGAGCTCTGTGTGAAAATCTGTTCTATGGCCTTTGTGGGCTCCTGAATAAAGGAGGGAGATGCATTTATTATAAGCAGTGACCTCAGCAACCAAGAAACGGTTATTTTTGTTACATAACTGTACGTATGCTAAAGCAGGCATTCCTTTGGAAAAAATTCCATCATCATATAGGCAATGAAATGAAGAAAAAATACACCATTACACAAGGTGGCAGGATCCAGTTCTCATTCATGTTGTGTAGCATCAGCATCATACTCTAGGAGCAGCTCCACAGAACCAGGTAGCATTGGCCTTACCCACATCAAGTAATACCGTACTATTAAACTATGACATTGTGATCCAAGGCACTGTTCCAAGGGCATGGTCTATAAGAGAGGCAGAAATGAACCCACTGAATTCAAAAATTACAGTATGGCTCAGGAACAGTAATGGATGTGGGATGTGGTTCAGATAGTGGGACATTTCTTCCAGATATTATTGCCTAGAGTTTTCTTTTCCATCATGGATTATTTAGCTCTGTCCTGAAACAGCTCATCTCATTACAGAACTCTATATGAATTACTATTCTTCCAATGCTCCCCCAGCTCTCCCCACCTGCCTTATAGTTGTGATGCTCAAATTACAAAGAAAAACCATGTAGCATAACATATCCACAGGTTAGTAAGATGCTAGCAGCATAGTAGTGGGAATAATACGACAGCCTACTCCTTAGGTACCATCCTCTCTAGCTATGGAGAAGACCTCTGCTGAAATGTTCTTTCCTTCTTCTTTCCCCAGCCAGGAAATTTGAATTCTTGCTTTCAGTAATAAATACTGTCATAACATGGCCACTAAAATCACATTTTTACACTCCTGCACTAAATTGTACTTAAAGCTATGCAAACTAAATTTTTACATCCACAATGTTTTCCTACTCTTAATAAGGTATGGGATTCTTTTTCCATAACAAAGACCTAGGTGGAACTAGAGACTTCAAGAAATCTAAATAATATCATAAAAAGCAATTTACTACTCTGCCTGAAGAGAGAGGGTTTCAATCAGTGTGTTCTTCCTTCAGTGATTTATGGATTAGAAGCTCAGAAGCTCTTTAAAAAATTAAACAAAAATGGCAACTAAGTGGAGATTAATATAAAAGGGTGCAGGATGAGAATAGTGCAGAGAGACAAGGAAACAAATGAGGGCCTCTGAGAAGAAGGTGTAAGAGTCATTGGAAAATAAAATATATATGGTGTTGGGCAAGACACTGTGCAAGACAAAATGACAAAAAGTACAGCAGATGAAGTGCACTACAGCGTGAGCAGTAGACAGAAAACAAAGGTGACTCAGACAAAAATGAAAAGGAGAGAGAAAGTACAGTGGTAGTCAGCTGTGAGAAGAGGCTGCAAGAGCTCAGGACATTGCAGAAGTGATAGTGAGTACATGACCCAGCTGTACACCACCCATGTATTCATTGATGTTTTAAGCAATGGCTGAAACTTCTTTCCCAGTGGCTGGAAATTATTCAAAATCGCTATTTTTCTGGGAAGAGGGTGCACTTTGGTAGATAATAAATCATAGTTTCATAGTTTCTAGGGTCGGAAGGGACCTGAGCAGATCATCTAGTCCGACCCCCTGCCATGGCAGGAAAGGATACTGGGGTCAAATGACCCCAGCAAGATGTTCATCATGTGCCTTCTCTTAAAGACCCCCAGGGTAGGAGCCTGCACCACTTCTCTTGGAAGCTGGTTCCAGATCCTAGCCACCCTGACTGTGAAGTAGCGCCTTCTGATATCTAACCTAAACCTACCTTCTGCCAGCTTGTGACCGTTATTCCTGGTCACTCCTGGCAGTGCTTGGGGAAACAGTGACTTCCCCAGTGCCTGCTGGTCCCCCCTGACTAGTTTATAACAGGCCACAAGATCCCCCCTCAGCCTACTCTTTTGGAGGCTGAACAGGTTCAGGTCCCACAGCCTGTCCTGAAAAGTGTTCCAAACAATCATGAGAGTTCATTGAAGGAAATGAACTAATACTCGGGGGGTCTCCCATGTAGTGTTCCACAATCTCAAATGTGCAGGCAGAGTAGCTGAATTAATCTTTTCTAAGCTAATTTAATGTTAATAGAGAACCACCAGTGCTATATAGGTGTGATAATTTACAGACAAATATAAAAAAGGCCCTGACTCAAGTTTAGTTTACAGACTGAGAAAATGTACACATCACAGTCAAGTCAGTCTTGACAAACTTACCTTTATGCCAGGTGGCACCAGAAAGCATGACTACAGGCACATCTACACCTCACTGTACAGTGACGTTGCTACAGTGCCATGCTTTAGTACTTCCTTTCGGCAGTACTAAAGTATGGTGCAGTACAGGTGGTTACTGAGCCATGTGGGTGGCAGTTAAATTTTGCCACTACGTTGCCATAGCAGCGCGCTATACTGGGGAAGTGCACCGCTACAGCAGTGTAGCTGTTGATCACATGTAGAACCACAATTGTTGCATCTCTGTAGAGTGCTGTGGGATGACATGTAGATATGTCCTGTACTGGCAATAATAATCTTATTCCACTAGCATGCTTTTATGCCTCATGAGGATATTAGCACTACACTCAATAGTATTAGAGACAGACTCAAATCTAAACTGTTATTTAGGCAGTTTTGGGGCAGCTAAATCACTGAGAATAATCTTATTTCACCTTTAAAATGGCTGCTTTACACCATTATACCACATTACATTACCTTGTACACCACTAGACTTGGTCCATTGTACCTGCTCAGAAGCAATGTAATATGATCATCTAGGTATCTATGCTTTGTTCCAACCATATGCCATCTGGGAAAAGACATACACTACATTCAGCGGCAGTTCAGGATTAGGTTTTAAAGCAGACAGAGAGTCTTTAGAGCAGCAGAGAGTGGGACTACACACTCATGGAAACATAGGATGACCAGAAGATAGGATTTTTGGTTTACGAAGGCCATACTTCTGGAGCTATGCTTGTTTTAAACACAGGGGAAATACTGAGTCAGTTATCCTCTGTGCATTTCCTAAGCTATTTGGCTGGAGGTGCATATAGATGTTCTTTAACCATCCACTAAGGTTTATTTGGCAAAAGAAAGGTTTCTAAAATGGACTTCTTGGGATATCTGGGAGGTGTAAAAGATTTAGTTTTCATCCAGTAATTTAGGGTTCTTAATTGAACTTAAGTGCTCACATTTATCAATAGTTTCAGAGCACATGTGCCTCCCATTATAGAATTAGGTAGAGATAAAAGCTGCCTTAAAAAGTAATTAGACTTTTTTGCATTTTTCAAATGGACCACAGGGTCAGCACCCCAGAGTTCTGCTCCATAAATTAAAATGGACTCTACCTTGGACTATAGATCCTTAGTGCTTCCAAAACAGCTTCTTTGCCAGTTTTATTGTAAAAGGATAAAATTCCACCCAAAGCTTGTTTTGCTCTAATATTTACATTTTTAATGTGCTTATTCCAGCTCAAATTTTTGCTAAAATATGTTCCAAGATATTTAAAAGAATGCACTGCATTTCCTTCTTTCATTCCCAAAGACCAATACCTTTGTTTTAGTTTTATTGATTTCTAAGCTATTTGAGTTGCAATACTGTTGAAAGGTATCTAATAATTTTTGGAAACCTATTTGGGATTGTGATGGAATTAATGTGTCTTCTACATAAAGCAAGAGAGGGATAGGATCATTCAAAATCATGGGTGCATGGAATTAAAAAGTGGCAGAGCAAGCAAACATCCTTTCTCTACCCCTGTCTTAGCTGGGAAACTATTGGTAAGACACCACCAATCCCTTAAGACACCCTAGATGCTGTTTGAATAGAAAGTGATAGTTACAAGCAGTCCTTGGACTTATGACACAATAGGTTCCTGAAAACCACGTCTTAAGTCGAAACGTTGTAACTCGGAACCAATTTTCTCATAAGAAACAATGTTATAAATAGGGGATTGGTTCCTGAACCAAGGCCTGATACCCTGTTTTCACGAAAAATACCCCAGAATTTTGTACTCAGTCAATTATAGATGAGTAATATAGCTACATTAATGTATCTATATTGTAAATAGCAATCATATTGATTTGCAAGGACTTCTTTGAGGTGACTTTGCTGGACTTTTTTAAAGGCTCTTGGTTGGACTTTGTGAAGGGTTTTTGGCTGGAGTCTTCTCAGGAGTCTTGGCTGCAGGTTTTTCTGGAGTCTTGTCTGCTTTCTTAAAGAAAGTGTCCAAAGAAATTTGGACAAATGTTCTCCAGGGAGATGAGCGACACAGCAAACTTGTTCAC
This sequence comes from Crocodylus siamensis, assembly GCF_052110815.1. Classification (NCBI taxonomy): domain Eukaryota; kingdom Metazoa; phylum Chordata; order Crocodylia; family Crocodylidae; genus Crocodylus; species Crocodylus siamensis. The sequence continues at coordinate 55,226,028 of NC_143395.1, forward strand.
TGCCATGGTGTTGCATCAGATCAAGTGTTGTATATATCAAATGATGTCGAAACTGACATCATAAAGAAGAAACAGGATGTCAATTTATAAATGGTGTAAGTGTGAACCATTGTAACTCAAAACATTGTCAGTTGAGGACTGCCTGTAATTGTAAGAGACTTCTGTCTACTGATGTTATTGCCAGTCTCTTCCATAATTTCAATCCATCTATGAAGGCTACACACACATGATTTTGTCTCTTGACAATTTCAATGCCAGATAATGCAATACCAAGCAATGGTCCATACAGAAATAGCCTTCTGTAAAACCAGCTTGCTCTTCTCCAAAATATTATTTTCAGAATGTTGAGCATTTCCCCTATCTAGGTAGCTACTGTTCCCAAAATGTAACATAGACAATGATACTCAGCACAAGATAAAATCTGCCAGTGCTGACTTTGGACATCTTCAAAATAATGTCTTTGATGACTGTGACATCAAACCAAACCAAACTTGTTATCTATCAGGCTGTAATTATCCCTACCCCCTTGAATAGGTGTGAAATATGGATGACATATCAGAAACCCCTGAAATCTTTGGAATCTTATCATGAGTAATGTCTTTGGAAAATCCTCAATATCAAATGGATGGACAGAAATATAAATGTCAGCATCCTTGCTTAAGCAAACACCAGCAGCATTGAAGCCATGTTTATACAGCAACAGATCCATTGGACTGGACATGTCATAAGGATGCCTGACAACTGGCTTCAGAAACAGGTCCTATACTCCCAACTCATGGATGATCACCACTCTAGAGGTGAGCAGAAGAAGAGAATCAAGGACACCTTGAAGGCCAATCTGAAGAAATGCAATATTAACATTAATGCCTGTGAGATTTGAGCACTGAATCGTCACCAATGGCACCATGATGTATGACAAAGCATCAGACATTTGAAATAAATTCACCTCACCATGGAGGCAGATAAACAAGGGAGACAAAGGGCAAGATTGTAATTTGAAATCTCCAAGAACTATTCCTTCCTCATAGAACTATTTGCCATATCTGCAGTTCAACTTATGGATCTCAGACCAGCCTCCTCAGTCATCGAGAAGACTCGCCAATGACTTCCCTATTTGCTGGAAGACCTTCATTTGTGTATCAAGGGTCTGCCAAAAATGACTTTTGCAGAAATGAGAAAGAATGGAAGGGACCTGCAAGAGTTTACATAGCATAACGGCTGTGGAAGGAACATTCCAGACAAAGGGCAGCATGAGAAAAGCAGGGAGTTCTTACTAAAGGAACAAAAGACATACAGACAAGCTTAAGTGGGAGAGTGTAGAGCATGGTTATGGCAAAATGAAGCAACTGCAGGTGAAACCAGTAACATAGCTGCATCCTGCAGGTCTGAAAGAGAAGTTAAGTTTGAGTTTGGTGTAGAAGTAGGCATGTGTGTGACAAGTAAATTCTTCCTAACATCCCTTTATATTTCTTCAGTAATGTATCCTTTGACCAAGATTCATAAACCTAATAAAATTTGAAGTTAAGAGGTTTATTTCATATTGGCTTGAAATTTTGTCTGTCTTAGCTGAAATAGAAAAGCAGTCCTTCTGGCCCAAAGTAGCAGTAACTGACTTTGGCCATATATGTGATAGATAATTATTCAAAATGCTTCAGTTTAAATATTAAGTAATTAGCTTAGGTATATTTAAGGAGCCCATCATGTTTATATCAAAGCACAGGACAGAACAGTGATGATGACATACCACATCTTAAGAAAATGAAGTAATTTCTAACGATTCCCCTCTGTAAATGGTATGTATTAATTTAAATTTAATTAAGAGGATTTGGATAAACCTGGATGGATCTTATTTTATAAACAGGTGTGTTCCAAATTTAGATCCATCCATGCATTTTTAGGCCTTGGACAGGGTGAAACAGAACTGCATTTGGGCACTGTACAGTTTACCTTTAAAACATCTTAAATCAGTGCAACTTTATGCCATCATAAAGTGAGAACTATTTCAGAGGAGTCGCAGGTTAAGGCTTAATGCCATCTCAGACCTGCACAACTGTGAATTGCCACTAAAAGGCCTATTGTGCAGGGGTGTGAACTGAAGCCAGAAGAAGTCTATCCCCCACTCTGGGGTGGGAGAGGAGGGCAGTGAGTAGGATGTAGCTGGTGAGTGAAGAAAGCACCATGAGACCTATGGCTTCCTTCACTCTGCAGCCACCTGGAGCCAGTTCGAGCCATTGGGGCGGGGGGGGGAAGAGGAAGAGGGGGAAACTTGGGGAAAAAAGTGTTTGAAGCGAATGGGCAGAGGGGAGAAGTAAAAATAAGTAAAGCAAAAGGACTGGTAAAAAATTGTAAAGACTAAAATCTTTAGTCTTTACACGTTTCACTGAACTGGGTTTGGGCTGGAAGGGAGTTGGGTTAGTACTTCCACCAGGGTAGATATGAGACCCAGTGAGCTTGCTGCATGCATGCCACACTGGACCTTGTCATGCATCCACAGGTGCATCTCAAGTAGAGCCAGTGAGGTGATCCTCCCCCGCTGGTCAGGCCACAGCTGGAGTACTGCATCCTGTTCTGTGCGCCCCATTTCAGGAGGAAAGTGGACAACATTGAAAGGGTCCAGAGGAGGGCCACCCGCATGATCTGGGGACTACAGGGCAGACCCTACATTGAAAGACTGTGGGACCTAGACCTGTTCAGCCTTCACAAGAGAAGGCTGAGGGGGGACCTGGTGACTGTCTATAAACTCACTAGGGGGGACCAGAAGGGTTTGGGGAGACACTGTTTCCCCTAGCACCCCCTGGCATGACAAGGAACAATGGACACAAATTATTGGAGAGTAGGTTTAGATTAGACATCCACAAGAACTACTTCACATTTAGGGCGGCTAGGATCTGGAACCAACTTCCAAGGGAAGTGGTGCTGGCTCCTACCCTGGGGATCTTTGAGAAGAAGCTTGATGCCTACCTGGCTGGACTCATTTGAGTCCAGTTTTTTTCTCCCACCCAGGCGGGGGGTCAGACTAGAAGATCTACAAGGTCCCTTCCGACCCTACTTCTATGATTCTATGACTAAGGCAGAGCTGAGACCCAGCAAATTCACTCCACTGGTTGGGTAAGGCGGAGGGGAGGAGGGTTGCTGACAGAGCCATTTCAAATAGCTGTTAAGTTCAAATTAATGAATGAATAGCTGTTAAGTTCAAATTAATACCATGGGGGAGGGGAAATGGTGATGAGCAGCTATGGGAAGAGGTGGCATAGTTGGGAAAGGAAATGATTGCCCAGTGCTAAAAGCCAATTGCTCATGCTCATTAGCAGTTAACTGGCTTTTTAGCCACTCTTCTTGCACCAGTGGCCAGCCAGCTCAGTGCACAGGGGTGCTAGAGCAACCATCAAACTAGGGAGCAGCATTTGGGTGCTCAGAGGGGTCAGGATATGCTGGGGTCATATGCCCCAAGACAGGAGGAAGTGTTGGTTTGGGCCAGCACCACCCCCTCGGAAGCAGAGTTCAGAAACAGTTGAAAGTTTGGCCACAGACCAAAGGAGTGTGAAGGACTGGGTATGATGCATCCTAAGATGCAGGAGGAATGAAAGTAGAGCATTTTATACCCAAGAGCAAACCAACAATACTTTGGAATGACCTGATTAAAACAAATCAGAGATAACTCTCACTTGAATTAGTATAACTTCAAAACATTTAGAGGGCACTTAGTGCAGGTTAACACCCTTTAATGGCTAAACACTCCCATTTTAAATGCCTCCATGATGGCTTAAATGTAATCTGTAACACCACTCTAAATCCATTTTGATGCCTAATAGGTGGAATAGAATCTGGCCACAATCACGATCACATTGTGAGGGCATTTAATACTGTTTAAAGTAGGTAAAAGTATAGTACAGAGTCAATTATTGGAACTAATTGGGATGAATGAAACCTATTCATAAAATAAAATTGTTCAGCTAATGAAAACACGCTAAATGAAGATTTATATAGATAACATTCAAAACATATATATACTATTTTCAGTTTTAGTTGATTATTTCAATATTTTGTTCCATCACTAAAACATTTTTCTCTTATTTGACAATGTTCTCACTTGTACCACACACCACACAGTTTGCCAAGACATCCTGTGTTTGGATAACTGAAACAGGTGTTTGGGTAATTAACTCTCTTATATCCCCGAGAGCAAATGTCTCATTTGGGATTCAATCCTGCTGTCTTCAGCCATTATCGTAATTATTACCTAAATAAGTAATATAACCAAGTAAGGCTGCAAGGTTGGGCTGTTGAGAAATGACTGATACATTTGCAGAACTTTTTTTAAAATTTTTTGTTTTTTGTTTCAGATAAGAATTTGAGAAAGAGGAGAGGAATGAAAGTTGTTGGGTACGCTGAGGAAGCCTATACTAGTGCAGTTGGAAGAGATACCATATTTCTCACATACAATATGCACCTTTTCTCCAACATTCAGCTTCTGGAAATTGAGATATGCATTATAAGTGAGGCAATAGCAGTAATATGGTAATAGCAGTCTCTACTTCTGCTGGGTGAAACAAAAGTAATGCTGCAGTGCTGCACAGTGGAGCTTCCTAGCTGCTGGCTGCGGACACTTTCTCACTACCCCACCCTGATGTCAGAGAGTCCCACTGAAGAATCTGTTACTCAGTTACTTACTGCTACTTACTAGTATTTTCAAGGAAAGATGTTTTTGATTTCAGTCTGCCTTTCAAAAACAAGGTTCATGTCTGATTCAGGGAAGGGGGTGTTATGCATGAGAAAATATAGTGTTATATTGCATGAGTGTTGACACTTACTCATTACTGCTAGGAGAATGATGTAAAAGATGGTGTGTAACATGGATCTGAAGCCTGACAAATTCAGCTGGCAATTATTTTTCTGTGTACAAGGATATTTTTCTATGAAGATACTTACTCTGCCTGAGAAAATGCACAACTGGAGGTACCAACAATCTTCCTGCCCTACCCACCATCTCATTCCTACCTTGTAATAATCTATACCTTTTTTTTTCCAGCGAAGCCTCGTTAGTGATTTTTCATTAATACACTTCAGTGTCCATCCTTCAGAATGATCCTGAAACCTCTTCAAACTATTTTAATTCTTTTCTATGTAAGCTTGATGCCTGATGACATTGCCAAATAAACAACTCAACTGAATTTTTAATCTCAACATTACAAGCTTTACAAACAATAAATGATTGAAGGTCTTTCCTATTTGAAACAGAACTGAACTATCCAGTTAAAGTGAGTAAGTTGTTACTGGCTTTCCTCCTTTCACCAAGATGTAAAGACATTACCATATAGTTTCAGACAAAAAAAAGGCTTTCAAACTTGTCTTCTAATTTTATCACTGCATTTTAGGCCATCTACATTTTCACAGGTTTCCCTGAGTTATTTCATAAGAATAGTGAGAGAAATTCAGCTTGCTTTCTTTAAAGGCAAGGAGAGAAGAAGACATATTTCCTTTTAGACAAGGAAAGATTTATTGTTTGTTCATCTTTAGTTGGGAATAGAGAGGTACCTAGCCTGATTAGTAGACCCTGAACTGGCAAAGTAATAAGAGAAGTATCGCCTTCAGTTGTAAACTGTCCCATACCAAATACTGAGAATGACCTTTGAAAATGTTATCTTGCCATCTAATCTCCCATCTATTGAAATAACTTCCGTTTGTTTGCTGCAGAACAAGAACACATTCTTTCAAGTATACTAGACCTTTTCAGGAATCATAGGAAGATTTGCAGATGCAGTATACTGGAACACACATTATGCTAAACTATATGTTAAATCTACAAAGGAAAGGATCTAATACCTGACTATGTTTTTTAAAACAACAATTAAAACACTTCATGCAGTATTTGCATTAAGTTGATATGACTATAATGTCTACTTATAGGGAAACAAATAAAAGAAGATGAATATTGTCATAAAATTTAGTTCTCAGCTATCTTCCCAATGATAATGCCATTGGAAGGTTATTTATTACAGAAAATCCTTTCATTCTAACATGTTTTTTCATCAAATTAAAAATAGATATCAGGAAATGCAGAATTGCTTATCCACCCTCCTACAAGCTAAGCTAATAGCCTAAAAATCAAAGTGTAAATAAAATAGAGTATCTCATGCTTTCAAAAGGTAACTGGTAGAAGAAAATATACCATGGCCTCACATTAAAAGCCTGAGAGACCTGCTAAATGTGTGTATTGCAACTGAGCAATAATGACTGTCAAGTTTAGTCATACCCAAATGACTGTTTGGAGGACTTATATGTCTGATGCAACATTCGATGCTCAGACAGTCATTAACTATAAGAATCCACATGACCCGGAGGTCATCATTGCTTATATTAATTATTACAATAACCAAACTTGAATGCAACACTCCACTGCACCCCACTAATCCCATCTCTACATCAAGACCTTCCTCAAGACACATGTCTATGACCTTTGGCAGTTGGGGATAGCTGATGTAAATGCATGTCTTTTCTAAAAGAAAACCCAACATTTTAAAGCCACAGAAACTACTAAGTAGTCCATAGGGTCAACCTACAATTTTTTTCGTTATCCTTATCAACCCTCCACATCTTTCCTCTTATAATTTGTCATACCCTCTGCAGAGACATGCCATATCTTCCTGTGTTAATATATAGAACCTACCTAGCCCATTGACACTTTTCATCAAATGGTTGTCTTTCATCAATAACTGTACTGATTCTGAATTAAAATAAACGAGTATAAATCTGGAATAATCACTATGGCTAGAATTATGGTAACATCTAGATGCTTCCACTGAAGTCAGGTACCTATTCTGCTAGGCACTGTACTTGTGCCAAATGGCAGATGGTCCATCCTCTGAAGAACTTCCATGAATACACATAATTGGGAAAACAGCAGAGTTGAGCATCTCTAAATATTGCACCAAAGTGGCATACGTAAATCATGCAGGGGAGTGGAAAATCTGCAACTAGAACTCAAGTATCCTGAGCTCCATGGCAGTGCCCTATACAATAGATCACACTTCCTTTCTAGTGTCAGTGGAGTTAAACCAAAGAAATATTAGCATGAGCAGAATCTTGCCATGAAGCCTATTCAAAACAACTGAGAATCTCCCTAAATAGCTTTGAAATACCATGGGGCATATTGCATTATATTTAGAATTATTTACAAAAGCCCCTTTCAGTGATTAGCAGGATTGTAACCTACTTCCTTTATTCTCATCGATAACCAGAAACTTGCATACTGAGAGTCGCTACTTGAGACTCCTCGGATAAATTGCTATTCACTGATATAAGAAAGGGTTTAGAACCTGGCCTGATATAACTGATATTTAAGGCCTTCATAACCATTTGAGAGAATGAAAAGGAGCAGGGTACAATGCAGTATAGACTGTTATTTAAAAGAAAAATCCATTTTCATCACATTAACCAAGATTGTTTTTATTGGTGAATTATGGCAAACAGCAACCGTGAAATGAAAGAGGAATTTGAAGATAACTATACTCAGTAAATCTACATTAATTTTGATAGTTTACCATATATCTGTTCCAAGACTGTAGATATCAATGCAAACAAGGTCTCTTTATTGAACTTAATAGATCAAATGGACATTCTCTTCAAGCAAAAGAGAAAAGAGAATGTATAAAACTCTCTCTACAGGGACATTAATAAAGGGTGAAAATTCTTCCAATATATTCATGATACTAGCCCTCTGCACTGCCTGGTCCACATACCCTAATGCAAGACTTGAATTGTGAACATCTCCCCTCCTGAAACATTGCACTATAAATGATTCCACGTCTCCTGCATTCTCATAACAACTTGGACTGCATTCCTGAGAAATGCAGAGTAGACATTAAAAAAACTCCCTGTGACTGAAGAGACTGCTTGTTTACAGCCGTAATAGCTATAACAAGAATATGACAAGATATTATATTTACGTACTTTGAATACGTAGGAATTCAAATATATATGTCAGGTTTCACCTTAGCTTTCTACACAGTCCATGCAACCTATTGAAATGAGTACAACTTTACAATGTGTGAAATAATATGGATTTTGGCACATAATGCATGTGAGCTATCTCCCTACATTTGCATTGCCTATGAAGCTCTGCACTGAAGAATTTAAATTGGAGAGTTAATTATGTCTTTTCTATAGTTTCATGGAAAAATGAAAAACAGCACCTTGTCACTTCCATTCCTTGGGTCTTACCCAGAAGCTAATAGTGGCTTTAATCAGTGAACTGCTTTCTGGTATTAAAAAGAATAAAGAAAAAAAAAATCCTCCAAACCTATGATTTTCATAGGAGAGAGAAGGATAAAGAAGGTCATCAGGATAGTCTTCATCTTTATACTTCAAAATGTGAATCTGGGGAAGGGGATGAGGTTGTCATATCTGATGGTGTTAGGCATATCACAGAATGTCTAGGAGATAAGGGTCCATAACAAGATACAGAAGAGCAGTTTCAGAAAGCTTTCTCTAAGAGTGTATAACTTATTTGGAAATCAAGGAAAGAGGTGGTAGCATAATTTGTGTGTGTTGCAGTTGATAGTTCTTGAGGCTTTGTGATGGAAAGCTGTGCACATGTCATCATATAATAATGTCAAGAAAAAGCTTTTTGAGACACAAGCAATGGCAGGCAACCTGAGAGCTTCATCAACATTGCTAATGAAAAGCAAGTGATGCATTTTCAAAACTTGATCACATACAGCAGATTAAAACTGAGGCACATGACTGAGATATAGATCTTTGTAAGGGTATTTGAAATGTCAAATGTATAGGAGACATAAATGATTTGTAATGGTAAAAATTTCATCTTCCATAACCTTTCAAGAACATGATTTTTTGAAAAAATAAATGTAGAAGTACAGCTGTCCTGTAGGTTTAGGCATATCTTATTTTGCAACTCCTTGAGTGAAAACAAGAGCTTAAAGAATTTTCTTTCAGTTCTGAGTGCTTTGGATTTTAGCCCTGGAAATAGTCCACACAAATGAAAAATATTCTCAAGTGAAAAATAATTTTTTTAAAAACTCCAAAACTTAAGGGCAGCTTTTTATTCTTTAATTATGGAATTAATGCACGATTCAGAAATCTAGGAGTCAGTCAAAGGCAATTACGTTATTTTAAAATGATCTGAAGGTGTGCAAATTAAATACAATAGTTTAATTCGAAAATATTCAAAGCATATATTCCAAATTTAAGTTATATTAATCTCAGTTCTGTGGTAGCCAAGCTAGTCCATATTTAAGTAACATTGGGTCATCCATTTGGAGTGGGATTTATATCCCTCAACTAAACATGATAATGTAAAGAAAAAATTTTCAGCATGAATTACGAATAAGGACATATGGGGCACATCCAGAAAAACCCCCATGTGCCTCTTGAGGCATCTCAAAGCAGTTTGAGACACCGCAAGAGGCACGCTGAGAACATTGCCCCGCACTGCATATTTGTAACACTGACTCTAAATTTGACACCTGGAAATCCAGGTGTCAAAAAAAACAAAAAATAAAAAAACCTGAAACCTGTGGAGAGAAAAGTGGGGCAAGGCATGGTACAGGACCATGCCGAGGCAAACCAGCCATGGGTCCTCCAGAGATGCACTGGTATCTGGCCAGAGCATCTCTATAGTGCTTCTGTTGCCCCAGCACACACCCTTTGTGTGTGGAGCAAACAGAAGCAGGGCAAGGCTTCAGCAGGACCCAGCCCCAGGCACTGTTCCAGGTAAGCAGGGACTTGGGGTGTGGGAGCTCTATGGTTTCTAGAGGGGTTTGTGGGTGTGGGGTGTATGGTGAGTGGGGGGGCACCACATGCCCACCCCCCACCCTCTGCAGCACCAGCCAGGTCATACCCACAGCAGCTCTACCAGATGCACGGTCTGTGTGGAGAGAACTTACCTGACAGGACCCAACCGGCACAACATGACCTGCTATCATGCCTTTGGACACAACTGGGATGCACTGGTCCTGTCCAAAGGTGCATGCTAGCTGGGTGGGCTGGGTCCATTCTCCATGAATGCCAAGCAGCAATGCACAGCTGCGCCTACAATGGGACACAATGCACCATCACCTAACCCTCATGGAGAATGGGCCAGATGTGACCTGGCCCAGCCCAGCCCAGCCAGCTAGCACGTGTCTTTGGACAGGAGCCACATGTCCTGGAGCCACATGTCCTGGAACCGTGGATTCCGGTCCTGCCCAGAGGTGCACTAACAGGCTGTGCCAGGCCAGTTTGGGTTGGGTTGGGTCAGGGCAGGTTCGTCCAGGCCCATTCTCCCAGCACAGACTGCAGGTCCTGTAGTTCTGCCATGCACACAGCCCAGCTGGCATTGCATGGAGTGTGGAGGCAGGTATGTGATGCTCCCCCCACAAACCTCACCCCCCCACACACAGCCAACACCACTCCAAATCCCCCCACACCCACCCACCCCACATCTGCAAACCTCACGTCTCCTTATCACACACCCAGCAGCTAGACAGGATGAGACCTACTGAAAGGAGCTGTGGCTGCAGGGGCAGAAGCTGTCCCCACATCCTGGTTAGTGAAGGGGTCTCCAATTTTTCTATGATGAGAAAACCAAAAGTAAGCATCAAAGCATACAGATATTTAGCATGTATTTTATTATGATGATAGAGACACTGGTAGGCTTCCAAATTGCTTTAAAATAGTAAATATATCAATGAAACTTTGCCCAACTGATCTATTGTGTGTGTCTCTGTGTGTGTGTGTGTGTGTGTATGTATATATACACATACATATATGTGTGTATGTGTGTGTGTGTATATATATTCACACACATACACACATATATGTGTGTGATATATACACACACACAGATATATGTGTGTTTGTGTATATATGTGTGTGTATATATATACATATACATACATATATATATACACATATATAGTGGTCTTTTGTTTGAATTGTGCAAGAACATGAATTTTAAAGAGTGAATTTGGAATTTTTTTATCAGAGAATTTGCAGTTCTTAAAAAAGGAACACCAAGGTTCCTGCTAGTGAGGCAAGTGGCAGGACCCAGGCAGAGGAACCAGCTCAGGGCAGGCACTTGGGGCCCAACTGGAGGGCAAATGAGCTGGCTGACCTCCTGGCCATTTGGCAGAAGTGCTACCATAGCCCACTGGCAGCTGGCTCAGAGGTGCAGACACCTCTGCTGCAGCTGTTCTATCCCCATCCAGATATGGCAGGTGTGCAGCCTTGGGGCTATATGCCATTGCAGGTCATATCCAGGCAGCAGCCCCCACCGCCAGACTACTGCAGTGGGTAGAGTGCAGGGAACTCTAGGTGAGAGCTACTTCAGCAGTCCAGCTGGCACAAGGGGCTAGTGTCCCCAGATACCAATTAGCCGGGCCCTAGAAGCTTCTGTCTATTTGTTTCCTTCAATAACTGGGAGCCCTAAGACCCACCCAGCTAACTAGTAGCCCCTGCTGTACAGGAGTCAATGGATGAATGTAACAACAAAATTCTGAAGACAACAAAGGCAAAGAAAAACAGGACAGGGGTGTTATGTGGGCCAAGGGGTCAAAACATGAAAATGAGTGCTCCCAAGAGGGACACAGACCAGAGCCCACCAGGCCATACCCACCAGTCCTCAAAGGCATCCAAGGAGCTGGTGGATGTCACGCAGTGGTGCTTCACTCAGAAGCGTGTGTGAACCAATGAGAAGAGAAGGGCCCCACAGTCTCTGTGTACCATCCTAGTCAAAGCCTCCTTCGTAGTCACATACAGGGCCAGGAGGAGGTTGACCAGGAAGTTTCAGGACTTGATGGGGCCGCAAGGTGACAAAAAACAAAAAGGTGGGGGGTGAAATTCAACCAGAACCTCAAGAGGAGGATCTGGAAATGGAGGTGGAGGGGCTGCAGCCTGGCGCACTCAAGGGTCATGTAGTCCAGGGTCTCCGTCTGCCCGCAGAACAGGCAGGAGATTGGGGTGTCCATGAAGCTCGTTACATACCCACCCATGGTGATGGCTCCATGGAGAAGCCACAGCTGAGGTCCTCAGTGGTTCATGTGATGATGGTGGAGTACAGACTCAGCCACTGGGGTGCCCCAGCCATGCCCTCGCTGACCAGGTCTCACCAGGTCTTGGCGTCTGGGCAGGACACAAGGGCGGCATAATAGACAGTGCAGTGCATAGAGGTGGCAGTGATGGATGGTGGAAAAGTGGACCAGTCTGGTGTCCTCCAGCTGGCAGAGTGGGGAGTGCTATGAAGCCAGGCAAGGCACCAACCACACAACAAACTCTGGTGGGCTGAAGGACATGGGGAGATGGGGGCCACCACTGCACAGGACCTGTTTAACAAAGGCAAGGGCATCAGGAAATAGGGCAGATTTCACCTCTTGGACCAGATGGCAAGTTGCACATGTCATGGGTAGATCCATGCACCAGGCCCATGCAGCAGGGAGCATCCACTTCCACATATTGTAGTCCAGAAGGTCTCCAATATGAGGGACACAAGCCAGGAACAAACTCTGTCACAAGTAGGATGCCTCTGCCATCGGCACCTCCAGCTGGGGGTTCCAGAGAAGGGGCTCGAGATGCAGGTCGGCACCCCAGGTGACCGTTGCAGGGGGACCTGGAGGCAGAGACCAGCCTCCAAGCCCAGAGGAGGTCCTGGTAGAAGTCTCCTAAAGGAGCTAGATGTGCAAGCAGAGAAACGCATCATGGGTGCAGTGTTCTTCTAGAGCACAAAGCTCTTCCCGCCTCTCCCAGAACTCTCTGCAGAGGGACAGGTTGGTTGGGTCGGTGGCTAGGCACCTCTCCAGCTCTAGCACTTCCTGCTCAAGCTGCTTCCGGACCACCTCCCTCTGCCAGGAGTGCCCCCTGCCCCCCCAAGTTTAGCTGCGACAAAAAAGCTGGATATGCACCTTCCCCACATCCCACCATCTCTGAGCCAAGCAGAAAGCCCAGTGGGCACTGTCTGAACTCCCCAGATTCTGGTTGGGATTGGGACAGCTCTGCAGCCCCTTGGGACAGGGGTGAGGGTAAGGATGGTTGGGATTGCCAGCATCTTGCTGGCAGACCACTGAGTGGATTCGCAATCAAGGAATGCAAGTAGCTTGCCTCTGGGCACTGCCAGGACCAAGAAGTACGGAGACTCCAATGGAGCCTACCAGTTCTCAGGCATCCTCCTCCTGGTCCTGCGGCTCAGCCGGCACCCTATGAACCCCCCAGTCCACTAAGACCCCAGACTCAGGTTTGGAATGGGAGAGCTCTGCAGCCCCATGGGATAGAGGCAGGAGTAAGGGTGAGTGTGGGCCTCCCTCACAAGATGGCAGAGCAGAGATGGAACCCCAGGGTGGGTCTGTGTGGGGTCCCCGGCAAGATCAGCCAGTTGGTCAGGGGACCCTACCTCATCCCCTGCTGGGGTGGGACCATAGGGCGGGCTGGTAGCACAGCTATTCTGGAATAGGGGGAGGATCCGATCAATGTGAAAGCCTGTTGAACCCTGTAAGAGGGACTCCCACAGGTCAGGCTGATCCTGTACACCCAGGCCCTAGAGTGGCCCAGGCCCATACAAGGTGGTGATCACTGAAAGGGGTTGGCCGGATGCCAGAGGAGTGGGCCCAGGTAAAGTGCAGCAAAGAGATATAAACCCAGTTGAACTGAAAGTGGCATACCTGCTCCTCCCCCATCCTCACATAGGTGAAGGAGTGGGGGGTCAGTAGGGTGACAGGCACGCCAGACATCCATCAGGGAATAGTCTGTCAGGATCTCCCCAAGGATGCCCACGGTGGCCTGGTTCCATTCCCTGCCCAACCTGTATTATTCATCTAGGGTGATGTTAAAGTCCCCGCCAAGGACCAGGCACTCATGAGGGTTAAGGGTGATGATATATGTGGCTGCCTGGAAGAAATCTGCCAACTCCAGGTCCTCTACAGGGGCATACATGTTCAGAAGCCTCAGGACCAGCGCCTCCACCTGGACCTGGAGGTGCAACAGGCGGCTGGGCACCACCTCAACATCCTGGAGAACCTCTGGATGCAAGCCTGGGGAGAACAGGGTGGCCACCTCTCAGGAGGTGGCTGAGTGGTGACTAAAAAAGACCCCATCTCCCCACTCCAGCTGCCACCTAGGCTCATTGGTGAATGTCATCAGGGTCTCCTACGAGAATACCATGGGGTACCCTCCCTTCTGAAGGAAGGAGAGTACCCAGCATCTCCAGAGACACTTCCTGGAGCTGTGGGCATTGAGGTCACAATTTTAAATGTCCTTATGGCTGGGGGGATGGAGTAGATATGTCAGTAAGGGACCTCACACATCTTAACACCCGGTGTGGGGCCTGTTGAGTCACGTAGCACCCTCCCATATGTATAGAGGGCATCTATGAAACTGCAGGCCCGCCTATAGATCTGGATGTTGCATCTTTTGGGCCCCTTGCCTTCCCCCATCAGTGCCCTCACAGTGATGAGGACTCTGTTAAAATCCCCCCAGTGGTCCAAGGCCAGCTGTACCTTGCTGGTGGACCGGCAAAGGTAGTTACAGTCAAGAAATGTAAGTTACTCACCCCTGGGGACTGCTGGGACTGAGAGGTCCTCAGGCATCTTCTTCCTGGTCCTGGGGCTCAATGGGCTCCTTAGGCACCATCTGAACACCCTGGTCTGCTAAGACCCCAGACTGTGGTTGTGATTGTGACAGCTCTGCAGCCCCTTGGGACAGGGTTGGCAGTAAGGGTGGGGGTGGGGCTCCTTCACAAGATGGTGGGGTAGAGCTGGAGTCCTGGGGGTCTGTGCAGGGTCCCCAACAAGAGATCGGCCTGTTGATTAGGGACCCCACTGTGACCCCCTCTGGTGCAGAACTATGGGGCAGGCTGGAGGTGAGGGGGTTTTTTTGGGAGGGGAAGGGAAGAGACTAATCAGGCACTGGGGTGACTTTAGTATCTGCCCCAGGATCCTGGGAAAGGGGACCTCCTCACTGGGGTGAGCCCTAGGGCCCCTGTATCCCCCAGATCAGGAGGCAGTTCTGCTTCCGGGCCTTCCTTTGGGTAGGCCAAGGCCTCAGCGCCCATGGTTTCAGGGGATAGGCCCTGGTCAGCAGAATGAGGGACTTACTCCATGGGCTCCTGTTTGGGAATATCCAACAGCCCCAAAACCTCCTCCATGGGGATCACCCATTTGATCTTTCTCTGGGGTGGGGTGGAGTGTCAGGCACAGCTGCGGAGGCTCCCAGAGGCTGGGCCTCTCCTTCCTCACCATGTGATGGTCTTGGAAGAGGGAGAGGAGTCCTCCATGTCAAAGGCTCCAGCTGCACCCAGGCCTTCCTCTTGCCTTTACACCTCGAGGGGACCTGCACCCACTCAACCATGGGGTGGTCTTCAGGTGGACAGACTCCAGTAGGAGATCATGAGGGTTGGGGGGCAGCCATGACAGGGGCATGACTGGGGCAGTCATGAGGGGGATTTCAGCATGCCAGTGACAGGGCCATCACCAGGGAGATAACTCTCCACAGGGTTTGGAGCTGCAGGAGGAGGGCCCAATTGGGTATATATACAGAGCTGAGGACCACCCTGGTCCCCAGTTCTTCTAGAGGCTTGAGGGGGATCTACACGCCTTCCACCATGAGCCTCCTCTCCACCACCTTTTGTGCAGTGGCCTCTGAGGCAAGGAAAAAGACCCCCTTGCCATGAAAGTGGGAGCCCTCCACAATCTTGGGGGGCCACCACTACCTGAGCCAGGCCTGCACCCATGTCTCAAACTGCAGGTTCTGCCTCGTGGGCAGTTGGCACTTCACCCCATGCCTGTGAGTGAGTGCCAGGAAGGGGGCCCTGCCAGCTGGAAGGGCCGATGGTGGCCCCCAGTTTCAGGTCTCTCCACAACTGCCTATGCATAGCTTTGTTTCTCCCTCCAGAGGGTCACATTGGTGGAGCCAGGGCAAGAGCCAGGAACAGGCTAAGTGGGTGTGCTGGCGGGTGTAGTGCACCTGGTCTCCTCAGATGCTGGTGGGTCTAGGCTTGGGGGCAGGGCCCTTGCCCTTCTCACCCCCAGCTGTGGAGGAGGTTGAAGAGGAGCCCTTCCTACTGCCCTTGGCCTTGGCTCCAGATGACAGGAGAGGGGGATTGGAAAACCCTCTGGGGGAGGCCTAGCTAGGGGAGACCCCATGGCCCTGTTGGCTCCCTACTCGAGTTCTACCTGTCCCTGCAACAGAGGTTGCAGGCTTAATCACCCCCAAAGGAGGTTGGTCAGACTCTGCCTCCAGGCCAGAGGCTTCAGGGACATGCACCCCGTTGGGGGCTTGGCTGGGATCCATCCCCATAGTGGGAGCTGAACGAAGTTCTTTGGGGGCATCTGCCCACCCTCCCCAAAAGGTTCCTGCCCTGCCATTGTTACACGAGGGCAGGGAAGACAATAAAGAGAAACAAAATATCCAGCGGGGCTGGTGAATCTAGTAGGGGCAGGCTGGGGCTGTGGGAGAGAAGGGGCATAGGGAAAAAGGGGGATGAAGCTCACTGAGCTACAGCCCCCCAGGAAAAAAAAACAGGAAACCTATGCTTTGAGAATGTGGGGGAGGGGGAACACACACACAGGCTGGGGAAACTTGAGCTGGCTTACTCAGCCATACAACAAACACTAAGGCAGAGGGATCAGACCACAGGACTTGCCACACAAGGGCAAGAACACGCAGGGAAGGCTGCTGAAGGCAGATGTAAAAGATGCCTGGAGTGGTGGAGGAGCTTTGTTTCATAGAATCAATGAGTCAGAAGGGACCTAGACAGATCATCTAGTCTGATCCCCTGCCATGGGCAGGAAGGAACACTGGGGGTGGCAGGAGTCATAAGACCCCAGCCAGGTGCCTATCCAGTCTCCTCTTGAAGAGATCACCACCTGTCTGGGAAGCCTATTCCAGACTCTGGCCACCCTTACACTGAGTAGTTCTTCCTAATATCTAACTTAAAACTAACCTCCCTCAGCTTGTGGCCATTGTTCCTGGTGACTCCAAGTGGGGCCCTTGTGAACAGACTTTCCCTGAGTCCCTGTTTGTGGCCCCTGATAAAGTTGTAGGCAGCCACAAGATTCCCCCCCAGTCTCCTCTTGCAGAGACTAAAGAGATTCAGGTCCCTCAGCCTCTTCTCATAGGGCTGGCCACAGAGGCCCTCAACCATAAGAGTGGCCCTCCTCTGGACCCTCTCCAGGTTCTCCATGCCCTTCTTGAAGTGCGACGCCCAGAACTGGACACAGTACTCCCGCTGCGGCCTGACCAGTGCCGCACAGAGAGGGAGCAAGACCTCTCTGGACCTGTTAGTGATGCCCCTGTTGATGCAGGACAGGGTGTGGTTGGCTCTGCCTATTGCTTCATCTCATTGGCGACTCATATTCATCCTGGAGTCAATCCTGACTCCAAGAGCCCTCTCTGCCTCTGTGCTGCTGAGAGGGTCAGCCCCTAATCTATAACCATAATGCTGGTTCCCTCTCCCCAGGTGCAGCACCCTGCACTTGTTCTTGTTGAACCACATCCTGTTCAGATCCGCCCACTTCTCTAACCTATCCAGGTCTGCCTGGATGCGGTCCCTGCCTGCCGGTGTATTCACTGTATCTCACAGCTTGGTGTCATCAGCGAACTTGAACAGGGTGCTTTCCACACCCTCGTCCAGGTCGCTAATGAAGATGTGGAACACCACCAGCCCAAGGACCAAGCCCTGGGGGACTCCACTTCCTACATCCTCCCAGGTTGACATCGACCCGCTCACCACCACCCTCTGGGTTCATTCCTGAAGCCAGTTTGCCACCCATGTGACCGTACATTCGTTAATGCCGTAGTCCCTCAGCTTGCCTACCAGAATTAGGTGGGACACTGTGTCGAAGGCCTTCTGGAAGTCCAAGAAGATGACATCGACTTCCTCCTTCCTATCTAAGCTCTTTGTTACCTGGTCATAGAAAGAGACCAGGTTAGTCAGGCAGGATTGGCCTTTCACGAACCCAGGCTGGTTACCCCTTAACATCACTTCCCCTGCAGGGCTCTCACAAACGTGGCCCTTGATAATTTTTTCAAAGACCTTCCCCAGGATAGAAGTGAGGCTGACTGGCCTGTAGTTGCCAGGCTCTTCCTTCCTCCCCTTCTTGAAAATAGGGACCACAATGGCCCTTTTCCAATCCTCAGGGACTTGGCCCGAGCACCAGGAGTCCTTGAACAGCCATGCCAATGGCTCCGCAATGACACCAGCCAATTCCCTCAGCACCTGTAGATGAAGGTCATCCGGGCCTGCTGACTTGGACACATGTAAGCCCTCCAGGTAATCCTTAACTAGGTGTGAACTAACAGTCAGGGGAATCACATCCTTCCCAGGCCTCTCTGCGCTATCACCCAAGAGCACCCCATTGTCAGCAGACAGGAACACGGAGGCAAAGAACTTGTTGAAGAGTTCTGCCTTCTCTCGCACGTCCATCACCAACTGCCCCACTCTGCCTCGTAGGGGTCCAATGTTACCCCAAGACTTCTTCTATACTTATATACTTGAAAAAGGACTTTTTGTTATCCTTAATCCCAGAAGCTAATCTAAGCTCCAGTGCTGCTTTAGCCTTCCTCACCAAATCCCTACCACCTCGGGTCAGGGAGGTGTACTCCTCCTTTGTCCCTGCCCCCTGCTTCCACCACCAGTACGCTTTTTTCTTTGCCTTCAGGCTAGCCTGGATATCCACGCTCAGCCATGAAGCTTTCTTGGACCCTTTTCCCACCTTCCTGTGCAGAGGAATTGCGTCCTGCTGTGCCCCAAGGATAGCCTCCTTGAGGAAGAACCACCTTTCCTGGACCCCCATACTAGCTACCCCCTGAGCTCCAGGTGCCTCCCCAACTACTGCCCTGAGCACATCGAAGTTGGCTTTCCTAAAGTCAAGCATTTGCGCTGTGCTAGTTACCCTCCTCACCTTTCTCTGAATAGCAAACTGAATCATTTTGTAATCACTGTCCCCTAGCCTTCCTTGTACTAGCACCTCTCCCACCAGGTCATCCCCAGAGGCTAACACCAGATCCAGTATGGCATTTTCCATAGTGGGGACGAGTACCTCCTGCATGAGGTGTAGGTCCTGTATGCACATCAGGAACCTTCATGAGTGGCTAGACTTGGCCGACTGCTCCTCCCAGTTGATGTCAGGGTAATTCATATCACCCATGACCACAACATCCTTTGCATTCATGGCTTCCCCCAGCTGCCTGGAGAATTCCAGATCCAGCTCTTCCTCCTGATGTGGTGGCCTGTAGTAAACCCCTACCACCAGATCCCTCTCCCCTAGCCCTCCTTGAAGTTTGACCCACAGGGTCTCAGTTAAGCCTTCCTCTGGTCCCATTTGGAAGGTAGAACTGGTATACTATTCCCTAACATAGACCACAACCCTCCCACCTTTTTTCCCCTTCCTATCTTTTCTAAACAACCTATAGCCCTCTATGTCTACCGCCCAGTCAAAAGTTTTTTGAAGATCAGTCCAGAAGCCCCTCAGGCCTCCTGCCAGACACTCAGCAGCAGAGCAGTAGGCAGGAAGACAAAGCAGGATCAGATGCAGTGAGGTAGCTGTTGGGGAAGGCAGGAGCAGTCAGTCAATTAGGAAGTAATCAAGTGCAGGTGTGGTGTCAGGTGATGCAAGGTGGTGCAGCAGGGAATCTCCCTCTTTCCTGAGAAGGGGCAGCAGCAACAGTGAGAGCCATCCAGTTCAGCCATTCAGGGTGTGCTTCTGGTGGAAGTGGAGATGAAGGTGGGGGTGGCCTACCAAGGCAGCTGGGGCAGGCAATGCACCTTTAGGGTCTAGCAGTGATGGTGAGGGAGGAGCCTCCTAGGCTGTCCCCTAACCACAGCTTGGCAGTGGACTGGAACAAGGGTGCAAAAGCTGGGGTTTGGTGCTTGAGTGCGGTGTAATATAGTGGGTCTCCCCCCCTAGGGGGGGCAGCAGAGGACCTCCCCTGTGGGGGGGCAGCAACAGCAGCACCCCAAGGCAGAAAGGGGTGTGGCCAACTCACTCACAAAAGCTCTGAGACCAAGCCAGCAGTGAGCAATAGCCAGAGGCAGGGAAGGGCCTAGTCATCCTCTCCCCAGGAGAAGATGCAACCAAGCTTGCAGCAACAGCAGCAGCATCCTGGGACAGGAAGGGGCATGGCCAACTTCTTCCCAGAGGCTCCTCCCCCAGAAGCTCCTGAGGGCAAGTTTTCCTGGGTGCAGGTACTGAGCACAGGCTCTAGCTCCCCCATGCTGAAGATCTGGGAGGACCTGGGCAGGGTTATTTTGCCCCAGGTGGCACAACATGCCCCACAGCAAAGTGCATGTCCAGGCACATGCACTGAGGCAAAAATCCCCAGCACAAATTTGGGCCACATCTATTTGAGCTGCTGGAAGCGCACGTGTCTGCATGTGTGGATGCTCCCATGTAGTTCTCTATTAAGTTTTCACATTCCTTCCAGCACAATGATCATAATTTAAAATTGTTTTAAGCACTTTAGAAATTTCCTACCTGTAATTTTTTCAATCCTGAGTAGGGTAAACATTAAAGGAAACATGCTTCCAACTTCTTGCATTGTTTCAGCCAGACGCTGGTAAATTCAAGCAAAATCCACCCTAAATTATTGATTTATTTACAGTAAATAATACATTGTTCAACACACCTGACATATATATTTGAGTTCCTACGTGTTCAAAGTACACAAATATAATGTCTTGTCATATTCTTGTTATAGCTATTATGGTCGTAAAAAAAGCAATCTCTTCAGTTACATGGAGTTTTTTTAATGCTTACTCTGCATATCACAGAAATGCAGTCCAAGACATTATGAGAGTGGAGGAGACATGGAATCATTTACAGTGCAGTGCATCAGGAGGGGAGACACCTCACAAGTCAAGTCTTGCATTAGGGTATGTGTACTAGGCAGTGCAGAAGGCTAGTATATAATCATGAATATATTGGAAGAAATTCACTCCTTTATTAATGTCCCTGTAGAGAGATTTTATGCATTCTCTTTTCTCTTTTGCTTGAAGAGAATGTCCATTTGATCTATTAAGTTCAATAAAGAGACCTTGTTTGCATTGACATCTACAGCCTTGGAACAGATATATGGTAAACTATCAAAATTAATGGGAGTAGTTGGTAGCAGTAGCAGCAGTAGTAGTGGTAGTAATAATAATAAATTCAAGCATTTATATCTGGAACTTAATATAATACAATTCCAATATCATACAAAAAAACAATATATTACAAAAAATACAATTCTTCTAAGTCATTGTCTGAATCTCTAGAAGTATTTATTTGAACAAAGACTGGAAATGTTAACAACTTGAATACAAACCAATTGTCAGAAATATATATGTTGAGAAAGGTCTTTCAAGCACTATAATATAATCCTATAATGTATTCTTTAATGACAGAACTTGGCAGGCCATCAATCATTGTACAGCCTTCAAAACAAAGCCTGCTATGTCTGCTAGCTCACATACAAACCCCTCAGCTTGAATAATTTTTTTTAATCTATATCTTTTATTTTTTCTCTAAAAATGGCATTCAATGGCAGCTAGAGTTACATACTTCATTCTGTGGTCCTGTGAGCAAGATAATGAATGAGAGTCAGAAAGACTTAGATTTGTAAGGGTATTTGGAAGAGGCAGTCAGGTGCCTATGTGCTTTGGAAAATCCCATTTGGCTTCCCACTGCCTCTTCAGGTGACTGAACACATTTTAAAATGTGGTCTGATATGTCTGACAGACATCTTGTGTTATCTTTAACAAAATCATGGAATGTCTTTTTAAGGTATTTTGGTACCTAGCAATTCAGAAAGGTGTCCAGTGTAATACCTCATCAGGGTGTGACAGGGAACAATTATTTTAAGGTAGCCAGACAGAGGTGTGAACACAAAGGGATAAACCCATATAAAAATATGGGACGAGATCCTTAGATGCTGTAAGGTGGTACTGATTCACTAACAAAAAATTATGAAAACTTACTCTGGCTGGGAGTGGGGCCATTCATTTCTCAAAATGAACAACTGATAAACTGGATGATACTCAGGATTAATTATTAAACTGAGAAAATTTCAGACTTTCAGAGCATGTCTACTTGTGTGCATTTAATGAGCATTAGTTCAATTTAAAGCACATTAAGGGCTCACATCTACACATGCGTGCCTTTAATACACATTTTAAATGATGAATTGAGGCTAATCCTGCTTTTGCAGGTATCAAATTTAGGCATGATTAGTTAAATTGCGTTAATGCACATATCAACACATTAAAGCACATTAACAGAATGATTTTAGTGCTGCATCTGCCCAGCCACTAAGAGGCCAGCCAGAGCCCAGCCCCAGAGTCCCTGGCTGGGTGCCTCTTCTCCCCCAGGGCTGGGATGCTCTCTGGTAGCCCCTAGCTGAAAACTATAAAAGCCTGTAGCCATTTTGTGCCTTGGGGCACACTGCTCAGAAGCCTGGATGGGAATGCTGTGCAGAAGCCCAGCAGCCCCTGTGTGCCCCCTGGCAACTCAGGGCACCCTACCCAGCACCTGCCTCACCCCTGACCCAGGCCCAGACCCTGCCACCACCAGCTGCCAGTTCCTCCCCCAGTGGGGGCACAGATGGACACCAGGCACAGCCAGATGCTATCGCTGATGGGGAGCTCTGCACTGAGCCTCCAGCCTTGTGAGTCCCAGACACATGTTAAGTCCTGAGCTGGAAAATGGCCCTCCGGTACCTGGCCCGGCCCCTGCCTGGCCCGCTCGCACTCCCCCTGGCCCTAGGTTCTTCCCCCTGCAGCACACAGAGACAGGACACAGTTCAAAACTTTACTGACCAGCCTTGGGAGGCAGGAGATGGAGAGAGTCTAGAACCTAAAAACTGCAAGACATGCAGCAGTAAACCCTTGGTAAGTACCAAGGGGCCCTTTGGGCATCAGAACAGGGGTGCACCAAAGGCATCATCCAGAGTTCTCAAGTGCCTTTATACTATGCTAGGAGCATGGGGAACAAGCAGGAAGAACTCACACTCCTGCTTGCAAACAATAACTTTGATTTAGTGGGGCTAATGGAAACCTGGTGGGACTCTACTCATGACTGGGCAGTACACATTGAGGGATACAGATTGTACAGAAGGGACAGAGTAGGAAGGTAAGGGGGTGGGGTAGCTCTCTATATAAAGGAGCATTATACATCTACCCTAATCAAAATGGGATCAGAGGAGGAGAAAGCTGAGACATTGTGGATTAGGATACCTGGAGGTTGAGGGAAAAGGCACTTGGTGGTGGGAGTCTGCTATAGACCACCAACACCAAGAGGAAAACCTAGACCTGAGATTCTTGAGGAAGCTTTCAGAGGCTGCACAGTCTAGGGACGTGGTTGTCATGGGAAACCTAAACTACCCTGACATCTGCTGGGAGGAGCAGCCAGTCAAATCCAACCATTCATGTAGTGCAGGACCTTCACCTAATGCAGGAGGTATATGGTCCCACTAGGGGGAATGCCTTACTGGGCTTGGTGTTAGCTATGGGGGAGGACTTGGTAGGAGAGCTGCAGATTCATGGTCACCTTGGGGACAGTGACCTTCAATCAATCAAATTCACCATATGGCCCTAAGGAGGAGCCAGATCAGGCCGGGGTCGCCACTGGGACCACAGGTGCCCAGACCTATTAGGAACATGGGTCCAAGGGACTAAGAGTCTGGAGCCAGATTCGTAGTTGGAGAGGCTCAGCCCTTCTAGCATAGAGCAAAGGGGTAAAGGAGGGTGGCAGACGGGCAAGAGGGGCCATGTGCCTGCTCCTCTGGGCCAGCTCCAGAAGGTGGCATGAGGCCAGGGTGCAGGGGTGGTTGGAGCCCCGTGTACATCCGTTGGGAGGACCTGGGCAACGAGAACCCGTCAGGTGGTGCTCCCCCATTGAAGATACATCAAGACGTGGCAGGCGAGACTGGGGGCGGTGACGCAGTGAAGGAACATCCACTTTGCCTTCAAGGGTCCTGGGGCGGGACCGAAGTCTAAAGGGCGGTGGCCTCAGGAGCAGACACAGCCCGGCGGGTGCAGTACTTGGTGCATTGGCCGGGAACGGAGGTCTGGGAGACTAGGGATGCAGGCTTCCGAAATGGGCCCCACTGATATGATTGCCCAGAACCTACAGGCCTTGACTCAAATTGTGGGGTCACAGCAGAGATGGATAGCTCAGCAGGGCTCAACAGCCTTGGGGATGCCGAAGATGTCAGAGGAAGATGACCCCGAGGCTTTTATAGAGGCATTTGAACAGCACGCCATTACGATGGGCCTGGATAAACAGCTATAGGAAGGCCAACTTGGGCCGCTGCTAGTAGGCAAGGCCCAGGTGGCGTATAGGTCCTTGAGTCGGGAAGAGGCCCAAGATTTTGGGGCGGTGAAGGCTGTTATTTTGTACCGCCTGGAGTTGAGCCCGGAACACTTCTGGTGGCTCTTCCGAGCTCATAAGGTACCAAAAGAAAGGAGACCGCAGGTACTTCTTCAAAGCTATGTGATCCATTTGGGAAGTGGGTCAACTTGTCGGCGTGTACAATGGTGGCTTTGGTGGACAAGAACATCCTGGAGCAGTTTGTTAATGATTTGGAAGACCGAACCCAGCAGTGGGTCCGGCAACATGCTCCAGAGATGTGTGAAGAGGCCTTAAAGGTGGTGGAAGCCTTCGCGGCCTCGGAATGGTTCTACCCAGGGGAAGAGAGAGGGGCCACAGGGGCAATGCCAGCACCGGGAGACACTGAGCGTAGGAAGACAGGGTATCGGCCCCAAAGCCGAGATATGGCGTGCTATCATTGTGGGAAAGGGGGCCACTTTGCACGTGAATGTCCCCTGCGGGGGCTCGGGAAGGGTAATACCCTGGGTATGTCCAAGGGGATGAAGGAATGCCCCAGAGATTGGAGTAAGGGAGAGCCAATGGATTGCAGCTTCGGGGCAGCAAGGGAGAGCCCCATGTGGGAGCACCCCGTGGTGCAGGCGTGGATCAAAGGCCAACCGGTGCGGGCAGTGTTGGATTCGGGTTGTGCCCAATCCGTGATTCGGGCCAACCTGTGGTCAGGAGACGATGGTGGACAACAAGACTCGGCGAGGATGTACTGCCTTCATGGTGACACCCAAGTCCTACACCATGTTAGGGCACGGGTGAAGGTAATGAAGCATCAAGGAGAGCTAGTGGTCAGATTAGCTCCGTGCCTCACCTGCGAGATGCTGCTGGGACGAGACTGGGCCCCGTTATATGAGGTGTTAGACCAGGTGCGGGATGTGGAAGTGGCACGTTGGAAGTGGAAGCAGTGGGAAGGTTGGCTCGGAGATGCGGGTAGCCAGACAGAATTGATTGAGGAGGAGGAGGACAGTTCTGGTGGTGAGTGGAGAGATAACATCAGTGGACCTCAGTTCCGCAAAGCCCAGAGAGGAGATCCAGAGCTGCAGGAGCTGTGGAGTACAGCTACAGAGGGGAACTCACGAGCATCGATGGCGGCAGATGCTGCGAGTCACTTCGAGGTGAGACATTGCCGGTTCTATCGGGTAACCCCAGGTAGGGGGGGGATGGGAACAGAGAGTCCAGCTGGTAGTACCACAGGCATGTAGACAGGCCATGTGGCATATGGCTCATGCCACGCCCATGGGGGGACATCTGGGCTGGGAGCGGACCGTGGACAAAATCGTGCGGTGGTTTTACTGGCCGAAGCTGGGGGAGGATATTGAGCGGCAGTGCGCCGTATGCCAGGTGTGCCAGAAAACAAGAGGATAAGCCTTTCCCCGTCCCGCTGCAATCCATGCCCATTATAGATCAACCATTCTCTCGCATAGCAATGGACGTGGTAGGGCCCTTACCGCGGAGCAGCAATGGCTATCAGTTTATTCTTGTCATCATGGATTATGCTACGCAGTACCCCGAGGCCATACCCCTGAGGTCAGTGACAGCGCCGCGCATTGCGGAAGAACTAGTGAAATGGATAGCCCGAGTGGGGATTCCCCAGGGATGGAAGTTCATGTTGGGGGTATTGCGGGGGGTCTGTCAGACATTACGGATTCGGCAACTCAAAACATCAGTGTACCATCCGCAAACGAATGGATTAGTTGAGCGAATGAACGGGACCATGAAGAGAGTTCTGCGACAGTGTATTCAAGGAGACCCACGCCATTGGGACTTATTGCTACCACTGGTGCTATTCGTACTGCAGGATGCCCCGTCGGAGTCCTTGGGGTGCTCCCCATTTGAGTTGGTGCTGGGGCATCAGCCCCAGGGCCTACTGCAAGTCCTTAAAGAGGAGTGGGAGCAAGGCCCGGAGGCCATTCAGGATTCGTCGAAATATCAGCAAGCCTTTCAACAGCGGGTGCAAACGGCACGAGAA
Organism: Crocodylus siamensis; assembly: GCF_052110815.1. Taxonomy (NCBI): domain Eukaryota; kingdom Metazoa; phylum Chordata; order Crocodylia; family Crocodylidae; genus Crocodylus; species Crocodylus siamensis. Next base: position 55,252,335 of record NC_143395.1, read on the forward strand.
TTGGAGGTAGGGAACCTGAAACTAGCCCAACAACAGCAGAAAGCCCGGTATGATACACAGGCAAAGGAGAGACAATTTAGTCCAGGGCAGAAGGTGTTAGTCCTGTTGCCATCCTCAACTAGTAAGATATTAACGCAGTGGCAAGAGCCATTTGAAGTTGTAAGACAAGTGGGGCCTGTGGACTACGAGGTCTACTGCCCGGGACATTTAAAGCCGAAACAGATCTATCATATTAACTTAATGAGAGAGTGGCGGCAACCGGAGGGCTGGGTGACCTTTGGTGGGAAAGACGAGGGGCGAAATATCACAGATAGTAAGGACGCGGGAGCGGTCCAAGTGAATGGGGACTTGGAGCCGTCACAGAGGATGGAAGTAGAGGAGGTTCTAAGAGAGTTCAAGACTGTGTTCTCCAAGGAACCCGGATGGGTACGGGACACGCACCATGCCATCCAGACCCCACCAGGAGTGGTGATACGAGATCGGTGGCGGCTGCTGCCATATCATTGGAATGAAGAAGTGAAAGCCGAGGTGGAGAAAATGCTGACACTAGGGGTAATACAGACATCGCAGAGCCCATGGAGGAGTGCCCTGGTGCCTATCTGTAAAACTGATGGGTCTCTGCGACTCTGCGTGGATTTCCGCAAGTTAAACAGTGCAGCGACATTCGACGCCTTCCCTATGCCACGGGTAGTTGAGCTAGTAGAAAGAATCGGAGTGGCACGGTATATCACTACCTTAGACCTGGCCAAGGGGTATTGGCAAATCCCCCTGGGACCCTGTGACTGCCCCAAGACTGCATTCAGGACCCTGTGGGGGCTATATGAGTTCATAAAGATGCCCTTTGGGTTACATGGGGCGGCGGCCACATTCCAGAGGTTAATGGAACGACTCCTAGCACCTCATGAGCGATATGCAGCAGTGTATATAGATGATATAGTCATCTTCACTCAAACATGGGACCAACATCTACAGGTGCTACGGGCCATCCTCCAGGAACTAAAAGGGGGCGGGCCTGACAGCAACACCCCAGAAATGTGCAGTTGCCCACAAATATACAAAGTACCTGAGGTTTCTCGTAGGACAAAGAATGATGCGACCGTTACAGGATAAGTTCCAAGCCATTCGTTCCTTCCAAGGCCCCCGAACGATGAAACAGTTACAGTCTTTCCTAGGGCTTGTAAAATATTACCGGAGGTTTGTGCCCAAGTTTGTGGAAGTGTCCGCACCGCTGTCAGAGGCGCTAAAGGGTCCACCAAAGGGGGGGTACGGTGGACAGAGGCTTGATTACAGAGCTTTTGGGCCTTGAAACGTGCACTGTGCGAGGAGGTGCTTATACACACCCCTGACTTTAAGAAACCCTTCTCATTACAAACCGACGCGTCCGAGGTAGCGATAGGAGCAGTATTGACCCAGTGTGACGCTGGAGTAGATCAACCGGTGGCATATGCCAGCCGCAAATTACTGCCTGCAGAAACCAGGTACGCAGCGATTCAGAGAGAATGCCTGGCAATCAAGTGGGCGGTTGAGTCTTTTAGATATTACCTCCTTGGCAGAGCATTTACCCTAGTAACAGATCACACGCCGTTGAAGTGACTTAATGCAGCAAAGGTAGAGAATGCACGCGTCACACGGTGTGCCTTAGTCCTTCAACCATTTAAGTTCTCCATCTTATATTGTCCGGGGAAAGCTAACGTCACTGCGGATTTCTTGTCCAGGTGTTACGAGGAGCCGGCGCAGGGCACAAGACAACCAGCAGTGCCAATCCGGCAAGAAGACACAGGTAATGGACGCACACGGTCATGGGAACTGCCACAAGGCAGCTGGCAGGGGGTTGTGTTCCGGGGGCCAGGACGATAACAAAAACTCACCAGCAGCAGGAGTCAATGCTCCGGGGAAAGCCGCGCCGTTTGTGAGCCGGCTCTTCATTCAGCTGCGGCCGGCCGGTGACGTCAGCGGGGAATGCCAGCTGGCGCAGATAAAAGCAGTGGCAGCTGCAACGGAGGGGGCGGAGGGCCCCGTAGAAGGACGCACAGGGACGGAGGAAGAGGAGGGCAAGACCCCATGGTGTCCAGGGAAGGACGGGGAGCCAGAGCAGGAGGAGCCGGAGGAAAGGAGCCGGTGGCAGCGGCCAGGAGTTGACAGCAGGTGAGAGACGCCTGCATCACATAGCGGCGGAGTGAAGCCGCCGAGGAGGACACGCCAGAGCCAGGTGCACGCAGGGCGCAGTGGGGCAGTGAGGAGCCCTAAGGAGGAGCCAGATTGGGCCGGGGTCACCGCTGGGACCGCAGGTGCCCGGACCTATTAGGAACATGGGTCCGAGGGACTAAGGGTCTGGAGCCAGATTCGTAGATGGAGAGGCTCGGCCCTTCTAGCATAGAGCAAAGGGGTAAAGGAGGGCGGCAGACGGGTAAGAGGAGCCACGTGCCTGCTCCTCTGGGCCAGCTCCAGAAGGTGGCGTGAGGCCGGGGTGCAGGGATGGTTGGAGCCCCGTGTACATCCATCGGGAGGACCCAGGCAACGAGAATCCATCAGGTGGTGCCCCCCCATTGAAGATACATCAAGATGTGGCAGAAGGGAGCGGGGGCGGTGACGCAGTGAAGGAACATCCACTTTGCCTTCAAGGGTCCTGGGGTGGGACCGACGTCTAAAGGGCAGTGGCCTCAGGAGCAGACATAGCCCAGTGGGTACAGTGACAGACAAGGGGAAGAAGGTTGAACTATTCAATGAGCTTTTTGCCTCTGTGTTCCTGAACAGGGGTCAAGAGAAGTGTCTTAATGGGTTCTTAGATGGGCATCAGAAGGACACCAGCCTACCAACTGTCAAAGCTGACTTGGTACAGAGTCACTTGGATGGACTGGATGTGTTCAAGTCAGCAGGCCCAAGTAAGCTCCATCCGAGGGTACTGAAGGAATTGGCCAGTGTCATAGAAGAACCACTGGCACAGCTCATGGTGCTCAGGTCAAGTCCCAGAGGACTGAAAAAGGGTCATTAGGGTCCCTATTTTCAAGAAGGGGAGGAAGGAGGATCTGAGTAATTATAGGCTAGTTAGTCTCACCTCCATCCTTGGAAGGGTCTTTGAAAAGATTATGATCATATTTGTAGGAATCCAGCAAGAAAAATAATGCAGCTGGAAAACCAGCATGGACTCGTAGCAGGTAGATCATGCCTAACCAATCTGGTTTCATGTTATGACCGGGTCACAAAATGTTTAGATGCAGGAGTAGAGGTGGATGTTGTTTTCTTGGATTTAAGCAAGGCCTTCAATACAGTATCTCATCCCATTGTCATAAATAAATATTTACATAGTCCGGTGGGTGTGACATGGATGTTTACACAGTTTGATGGGTGGCAAATTGGCTTAGCGGTGGCATCCAGAGAGTGGTAGTAGACGGGTTGGTATCGACCTGGAAGGATGTAGGTACTGGGGTTCCGCACAGTTCAGTCCTTGGACCTGTACTCTTCAATATCTTCATCACTGACTTGGATGTAGGTGTGAAGTGTACTCTGTCCAAGTTTGTGGACAATACTAAATTGTGGGGTGAAGTGCACACTCTAGAGGGTAAGAAATGATTGCAGGCAGACCTGGACAGGTTAGAAAAGTGGGCAGTACACAATAGGATGCAGTAAAACAAAGACAAGCGCAGAGTGCTGCACCTAGGGCGTAAAAATATCCAGCACACCGACTGGCTGGGAAGTGACCCTCTCTACAGCACAGAAGTGGAAAGGGATCTCAGAGTCATAGTAGACTCTAAGATGAATGTGAGTCATCAGTTTGACTAAATCATCAGCAAAGCTAACCACACTTTATCATGATTAGCAGATTCCTGGAAAATAGATCCAAGGAGGTGATACATCCCCTCTACGCAGCATTGGTCAGACTGCAGTTGGAGTATTGCATCCAGTTTTGGGTGCCGTACTTTAAGAAGGATGTGGATAACCTTGAGAGGGTCCAGCGGAGGGCCACTCGTATGGCTAAGGGGCTTACAGAACAAGCCCTATGAGGAGAGACTGAGGGACCTGGACCTCTTTAGCCTCTGCAAGAGAAGGCTGACAGGTGATCTTGTGGCTACCAGAAATTCATTAGGGGGACACAACAAAGGATCAGAGATATTCTGTTCACCAGGGCACCTCTTGGGGTAACAAGGAACAACGGTCACAAACTGACAGAAAGCAGATTTAGGCTAGATATCTGGAAAAACTTCTTCACAGTAAGGGTAGCCAAAATTTGGAACAGGCTTCCCAGGGTGGTGATTTTCTCCCCTACCTTGCTGGTCTTTAAGAAAAGGCTGGATAGGCATCTAGCTGGGGTCACCTGACCCCAGCACTCTTGCCTGCCCAGAGCTGGGGGTCAGACTTGATGATCTGTTGAGGTCCCTTCCAACCCTAGCATCTATGAATCTATGTTCACATAGCTGGGTGGGCACAGGCCTCTCACATGCCAAGGAAGGCATCAATGCCAGTAGTAATGTCCTCCTTGGCAGCAGCGGGCAGCAGGTGGCTGGCAAGCAGGATAGCTGGGGAGGCCCTGAGGAGCAGGGGAACGTGTCCCTGGGTGCCAGGGTGAGTTGCTGAGGCAGCCGGGGCTGGGTAGTGCAGATGTGGCATGAGCACAGTGGGCACTTTCTGCCTTCATCTATGCCACACTGCTCCTCTGACACAGGAAGCTTAATGCACATTAGCTTAATGTGCATTAAATTTAATCATGCTTAAATTCACATGTAGATTCACCCTAAATTTTTGTTTTGTAAAAGCAGTGTTTACTTTCATTGAGTCCCATCATTGGGGAAACCTTACAGAATTGTGAAGGACTCAAGAAATATTGTCTAAAGGCTATTTTGGACTGTTAAGACTGTGAAGAACTATAATGTTAATACTTTATAGCAATAGAAGTTTTTCCACAGGCATTTAAAATAAAATAAAAATTACCAGGGGCAGGAGGCGGCGGAGGGAAACCTGAGGTGTTAAAATTCCTGAAAAACCTTTCCATTTTGGAACTGATCACCTGCTCTGCAAATCCAAAGGACAAATGAAGGAACTTTAACACACAAAAGCAGACCCTGTGTTTGCCTGACATAACCCAGCAAAGATTGTACAGCCAAGCAAAACATCATAAATTTGCACAGTCTGCAGCCACACTTCCCAGGAGACTGAAGAGAAGTTCGTAAAAAGGCCAAGACTGTAGACGTCAAACCAGTGGAATCAGTGCCTGAGGAGCCTGCCATCACTCAAGAGTGAAACAGTGCCAAATAAGGAGACTAACCACTCAGATATCTTGAGCCCTCCATTAAGAAGGTGTCTAATTTCTTAAGGAGCCCTTGGAGAATTACACTGCCTCCCAGCAAATGCAGCATTACTCAAGAAATCAGCCCAAGGAATGAAGTAGTCTTTTTAAGATGTCAGGTCAACTTCACAGATCCTCTGGTAGAAAGATTGAATGTGATAAGCATGGTAAAAAGGTTTAGATTAAGTTAAATAACTCTTTATTGCTATAGAAAGCCAGCTGAGCTTTGAAGAAAGAACAGTTGATTAATTTAATAGAGTAAAAGATATTGCTAGGACTGGTCAGTAATTAATTAAATTGGAAACTATTGCTCAGGTAACAGACAGACTGAGTGAAATCCAATAAGCCTAGAAGCAAGTATCAGTGAATGAGCAAGTGGCAATTTGAATAAACATCCATATTGCCATCCATAAACCCTTATTGTGAGTATGATCATTCCTACTAGGGGGTAATATACCAGGGGCAAGTGTTACTGGTACCATCATCTTTATGCTTTTGTGGTTTGACACACCAACTAAGGCTGATAGAAACAGATTGTCCTTTTTAATAACAATAATGATAACATATAGTGCACTAAAGGAAGTATAAAAAGAAATAATTACAGAAATAGGGTTTTCTTCTGGCTCCGATTCTTTCCTACAGAAAGCACATCTAAAGAAGACTACGTCTCATATTTTTTATAATGTTCCTTACTGTAGCCCATCTTTTGTTCTGGCTTTCATAATATGCCCTACATTATTTTATTAAAACAATAATTTTCAGTTACCTTTCTCTTCATTCCAATGTTGCTAACAAACAGATCATGTGCTTGGCCTACAAATGAATGTATTGGCAGGCACTGGTCTATGCATCTTCATACTGAACGATTAAGATAAATATTGAAAAGCTATGCATTAAGAAAGCATTGGCTACCCTGTGTCCTGAATGAGGCAAGCATTCTGTGGGGAAAAAACAGCATGTGATAACCTAAAGAGTGTATCATTATCACTCTTTAGTTATTCAACCTTACAATCTTTAGGTCATCAGGAAACCTTAATTTTGGCATTTCCTAATTTTTAAGTACTTAGCTTAGCAACAATCTTGCACAGTCTGTCTCTTGGTCTGCTCCCTCTCCGAGGCTGAAAAGCTCAGTCTTTTGCAGAGAGGTCGTTTTTCATCCTTCATTTGTCTACACAGCCAAAATTTCAACCTTATATTGCATCACTGATCCTTTTTACATATGGCAGTACGTTGAAAATATAAGGCAAGCTGTTATAGCCATCCACAAAGTTAAAAAAACCTTCAAGGAAAGCAATAAAATCAGTATGTTGAGCAGATACAATAGATTTCTATCATAGGTCAAAAGTAAATGGCTGACGTAGGGCAAGATTAGAAAGGAGGCATATGCTTGCTTTCTATTTTAAAGGGTTGAGGACATGTCATTTTATTATATTCAAAGTGCAGAATTGGATGGGGACAATATATAATATCATTTAGCATTCTCTCTCCTTCTCCCTCTCCTACCCTGCCCCCAATCACTAATCTTTAGTTTTTATAAAGAGATGCATCATTATCTACCAGTTTTACAATATGCCAGACACCCTTCCAATTCAATTTATGAAAGTTTAGAAATCTTTTTTTTAAAGAAAAAATAAATGAACCATAATATGAGTTATATTTCATAGCAATTATAAAATGCTTCAGTGTAATCTTTTCAAGCTGCTGGGGCTAGCAATGTGCTTTCTTTGAATAAAATCTATCCCTTGCCTCTCCTTTCAGTTTATTGGTAGCTGTTGTGATAGAGACTTTTGTGTGCCTCTGGTAATTAAAAAAAAACTGTGTAGGTGTACATGGAAATCAATGGAGGATGTGTCAAAATAGGGACAAAAAGTTGTGCTTCTATCACTAAAATTTTCAGTTAATAATAGCTGGGCTTTGCCACTAAGTGTCCTTCCTTGTGGAGACCTTTCAAGGGTATTCCCCAAAATAAGACAGATACCAGTATTACTAGTGCCTATTTTGATTAATGCAGCAGCCACTCGTACAGTTAGTTATATACTGCTTTAGGCATTATAGCCTTTTAATTATGAAATGGAATGTGTGCCAGGAAGCCTGTGTTACCCACCATTCTTTCCAGGACTGTAATGGGATATTTAGGGAACTAAAGACCAGTCAGCCTAACCTCTATACCCAGAAAAATCATGGAGTAGGTCCTCCAGAAATCTACTGTGAAGCACTTAGAAAACAACAAGGTGATGAGGAGCAGTCAGCTTGAATTCACCAAGAATGAGTCATGCCCGACAAATCTGATTTCCTTCTATGACATGACAGATACTGTGGATGAAGGAAGAGCAGTGGACATAGTATAGCTTGATTTAAGCAAGGGTTTTGACACTGTCCCTCATGATATCCTCATTAACTAGCTAAGGAAATATAGATTAATCCCATGCACCGGTACAGGCTGGAGACTGACTGGTTAAACAGAAGCTCTATAGAAAAGGACCTAGAGGTTACAGTGGATAATCAAGTAGATACAAGCCATCAGTATGCCGCTGTTGCCAAGAAGGTGTAATGGCATATTGGGCTCCATTAGTAGGAGTGTTGCCAGCAGATCAAAGGAAGTGATTATTCCCTCTATTTGGCCACATCTAGAGTAATGTGTCCAGTTTTGGGGACCCCATTACAGAAAGGATGTAGACAAATTGGAGAGAGTCCAGGGGAGGGCAACAAAAATGGTGAGGGGGCTCGGACACATGACTTCAGAGGAGAGGCTAAGGGAACTGGGCTTATTTAGTATGGAGAAGATGAGGGAAAAGATGAGACTGAAAGGGGATATAATTACAGCCTTCAGCTACTTGAAGGGTGATTCCAAAGGGGATGGAGCTCAACTATTATCTGTGGTGGCAGATGACAGAACAAAAAGCAATGATCTCAAGCTGCAGCAAGGAAAGTTGAGGTTAGATATTAGGATTAACTTTCTCAATAGGGGGCTAGTAAAGCACTGGGACCAGTTACCCAGAGAGGTTGTAGAATCTTCATTTTTCGAGGATTTTAAGACCAGAATAGACAAAGCCTTGGCTGGGATGATCTAGTTGGGACTCTACCTGCTTTGAGCAGGGGGCTGATCTAGATGACCTCCTGAGGTCCCTTCCAACCTTAATTTTCTATGATTCTATGACAAGAAGAAAGCGATGTAAGGTTAGACCATCATACATAGTGAGTAGTCCTAAGTAGCTCAATGTCTAGTAGAGATGAGATATCAAGTAGGATTCCCCATGGGTCTGCCCAGAGTTTAGTATTGTTCAACATCTTCAGTAATGATTTGGATAATGTGATCAAGTGCACACTTAGCAAATTTGCAGATGACACCAAGCTAGGTGGAATTGCAGAGAGTAGAGCTAGGTTTCAGAATGACCTGGATAGACAAGAGGTATGGTCCACAATCGGTGAGATGAAATTCAACAAGGACAAGTACAAAGTCCTGCACTTGGAATAAAACAACTGCATGCACAAATACAGACTGGGGAAATGTCAGCTAGGTTGCAGTACTGCAGAGACTGGGGGTTAGGGGTGGACCATAAACTGAATATAAGCTAACAGTGTGCTCTTCTTGCAAAAAAGTGAACAGCATCCTGAGTTGTATTAACAGGAGTGTCACTTGCAAATCAAGGTAAGTTATTCTTCCTCTGTGTTCAGCACTGGGGAGGCCTCACTTGGATTACTATGACCAGTTTTGAGCCCCTGACTTCAAGGAGGATGTGGACAGTTTGGGAAGAGTGCAGCACAGGACAACAAAAATGATCAGGGGCCTAGGAGACAATACTTTTGGGGAAAGCCTGAAAGAACTAGCATTATTTTGCCTGGAAAAGAGAAGACTGAAGCAGTTTTGAAAACCATCTTTAAATACTTGAAGGACAATTATAGAGAGGATGGAGATGCTTTTTTTTCCTGTGGCTGTAGGGGACAGGACTAGGAGCAATGGCCCCAAGCTACAGCAGGGGAAATTGAGGCTGGAGATTAGGAGGATCTTCCTGACTATAAGAGTGGTCAGGCATTGGAACAGGCCACTTAGGCTACTTATAGGTTTGAAAAAAATGGCACTTTACTGCAGCCCATTCCTAGAAGGGGCATAGCGTTAGTTTGACCCAGATCATCCAACCTCTGTATGGATCAGGGGCTTCAGTGGGGGCTTTTTGGTGCTTTTATCTAGGAGCTTGAATTGAATCAGCTATTAGACAAAAGCACCAAAAAACCCTGCTGAAGCGGCCAATCAATACAGACACTGGGGAGCCAGGTCAAACTAATGCACTGCTTCTTTCAGTAAAGTGCTGTTTGGTTGGTTTTTTTCATGTCTGTCAGTGGCCCTAGAAAAATGTTGAATCTCTTGTCTCAGATGGTTTTAGTCAGGAATGATCCTGTCTTGAGCTGGGGGGCTTAACTAGATGACCTTGTTAGGTCCCTTCTAGCCCTACTTTCTCTATGAACATATGATCCTTTTCCAGTTTACACCTGAACAGTCACTGGAAACAAGTGTAGATCTGATTATTGCCTCTCATACCTCTTTAAATAGGTTTTCTTTTTTTGGATGGCTTTCTAAAAATCTGTCTTTAGTGCAGTGTGCCCTGATAATGTAGTAGATGCCAATAATGCACTCACTTCCCTCTACAGGGTAGTTTCATTCATTTATTTATTTGTTTTCAAGTGGTTAATGTAGAGGACCCTTCATAACACTGTATTATAGCATCTGGGTCTTTTATTGGTTGAATAGATTAGAATCTACTTATTCTAGGACGTGCTGCTTCAGAAAAAGCACCAAATGTGCCTTCCCACTGGCTCTGTGCTTGTGAGATCTCCCAAGATTGCCTTCATTATGTAGTATTTCAAAGAGGTAGTATTTGGACTATCTTTTAAATAAGTGTATTGTCTACAATAGTTTTGAGAGAGAGCTCTGGTCCCTACCACAGCCCAAAGATGCTAGACTGTTAAATATATCTAATTACTGCATACCAGAATCATGGGCAAAATGTAAGGGAAAGACCTTTATGCTCATCACTTAATCATTTGGAAAGCAGAGGAGAAAGGGATGGAAGAAGAGCATTGGGGTGGGGGAGAGGGACTAAATCAGTCATAAATGTAGTACAATAGGAAATGAAATATTCAGACAGCATGAAGTAAAAGTTGCTGCTCCTTGAAAAGTGACCATGGCAAACACATTATCCCATGCAATTATATTTTAATGCAAAGTTAATATAATAATCTACTGTTCCAGCCAATCTAGCCTGGGTAAGCTACCCTATCAGTAATCAGAATGTATCTAAATCAAACTTGAACAGGGGGAGTTAAACAGCTTCTGTAGGTTTTTGTACTGCCCTCATCTTAGTGTCTGAGTATTATTAACGTATGTAAAGCAACGTGTGTTCTTTCTCATCCACATTCTCAGGTAGAAAATTTTGTTTTTGTTTTGTTTTATAAATGTACATGTTGCTATGTGCTGCTGTTAGAGATGACAGTCAAAGAAGCGCACCTTGCACTTAGAACAGAAAAGGATGATCCTTAGATCCTGTGAAGATTTGTTTCACAAAGACCTGCCTCTGAAAAAAAATTGTTGGACCCACAGATGGTATAAAGCTACATTTTACCTGATAAATAGATGACTTTGGTCTTGCTCTCAAAGCTTTAGGAAATCTTGTAGATAGATAACCTATTCTGTACATTGAAAATAAAGATCATGGCCTTTAACTGAAACCAGTAAAGTCATAACTGATGTGTTCATCATCACCTGGGTGGCTGTGATGTGCTACAACCTTCTGTGCTATTTGGAGTTTCCTCAGGGCTGAAAGCGTTATATCCAGGGATAGATCATTGCCATAGATCAGAAAAGAAGTCACAAAGGCATATAAAATCAAAGCCAGTTTACCCTCACTGGAATGGGACAGAATTTTCTAGCCAATCAATCAGAGATGGTAGAAAGCATTTTTCAGAGGTGCCACCTTCCAGAAGTTTAGCAAAAAGGAACCAGCTAGATGAGCTAAATGCCTGACTTTTTCCTCTGAACTCGTATCTGGCAGAAAACAAAAAAAACCTCTAGTTGTTTACAGAAGTTTTCCCTTTTTTATTTATTCCATTAATTAGAATAAAATAATGCTTGATTTACCAAGATGGTAACTACTAAGATTGACCTCCTTTCACATTTCAAAAATAGAATAACCAACTTTTCCCCCTCTAGTATCGTTTGTTCACCAGAGCGCCCCAAGGGATGACGAGGTCAAACGGTCACAAACTCCTGCAAGACCGTTTCAGGCTGGACATAAGGAAGAATTTCTTTACTGTCCGAGCCCCCAAGGTCTGGAACAGTCTGCCAGTGGAGGTGGTTCAAGCACCTACATTGAACACCTTCAAGAGTAAATTGGATGCTTATCTTGCTGGGATCCTATGACCCCAGCTGACTTCCTGCCCTTTGGGAGGGGGGCTGGACTCGATGATCTCCCGAGGTCCCTTCCAGCCCTGATGTCTATGATATCTATGAAATCTTCATGGTTCTCAGTTTTTCAAAATCAATTTCTAGTTTTTTACCAAAATTCATAAGAAAATATGTTGAAAATCATAGGATACTACCTGTAACCTTATTGGTAATAAAAACTAATAGAACATGGATTTCACTTTGATATAACATTGAAAGGAAACCTGTGGTTTTTTCTTTATACATATTTCTTCAATTGTCAACAGTGCATGTACGTACATGATATTCTGTCTCCAACAGAAAGGACAGACTGAACCAACAGAAAATAAAAAATTTACCTCAGGTTCTAAATAAATCATGTCAGCATATTAAGTCAACTTCAGTCCTTAAAAAAAGATAACAGATGTGATTTAAAATGTCATTCTTCAGAAGCACTAGAGGGATTGCTACAATTAATCAATGGAAATAAAATATAATATTTCTAAGCTATTTGAAGGAAGACAATTTAACAGCATGTTTTTGTAATCATTGTCCAAAGGATTATGGGTTATATAAACAGCTAAAATGTGTTTTGTTAAAGAGTTGTCACACTTGACTCGAGAGAAGATTATTTTTCAGGAAACAGTGAAGCTATCTGTATGGATTCTGGGTTCAGTGCTACATTCATTGGACCTCCAAAGCTATAAGTGAAGACATTAACTGGTCACACTTGTGGTGTAAATCTGAAGCAGCTATGAAAATCCATGTAATTACTGTGGATTGATATTAGTCTAAGTGAAAGCAGATTCTGGTGCAGTGCATATTTCATATGGTTAAAAGTGTAAAGCAATTTGGAGTCCTTAAGGATAAGGATGATCTTCTCTCACACGTAACAGACCACAGTAGACCTCAGGAGAGCAAGAAGCAGCAGACCTTTACCTAGCAGTAGACCACAGTAGAGCAAGAAGCAGAAAGCAGAGCAGCAGAACAAGCAGGGAAAGGGGTATAAGTAGCACTTGGGGATGGTGTGGGGCTACTTTGTAGCACATCTGTCAAAACAGGCTGGCCCCTCACTCTTTTGAATTGTGTGCTCACTGAATTGTTACTTTACAAAGTATTAATTGATGACTGATGATTTAGCCTATATTTTAGTCTGTTCAAAATGCTAAAACCTACAAAGCATAGGGACCAGCAACTAGGGGCTGCAGCATAGGGGCTGCAAACAGGGTAAGCAAAAGGAGGAAGAAGAGAAGCCAGGCACCAGATCCTGCCCAGGAAAAGTAAGTGATCCAGAGCTGCCTGTGCCTCTGGTTTGCTGAATGTTTGTTCAGTGGGCTGTGTGTGTTTGGGGCATGTGCTCTGAGAAGCTGGGAGGGCTGATTGCTGAGTGATTGCTCCCTGGACCTTACAGAAGCCCTAATGAGGGGGGTGAAGCCAGTCCAGGCCCAGCAAGGTATAAATAGGAGATTTCCTGAGCAAACAAAGAGCCAGCAAACAGGATAAGCAGTTTGCAGGACAATTCACAGGTCAGTTTGCCCTCCCCACCTTGGTGTGAGGAAGCAGGAAAAGGAAACCTTTTGGAGCCAATGAGCAGTAAACAGGCCAGCTTCCAGGTGAGTTCACTAGGGAAGGTGTGTTTAGAAGAAAGGCGGTAAGAGAGAAGCAGCAGATTAAGAGACCCTGGGAAATGGCTGGAGGATGTTCCAATGTCAGAGCCACTGCCATTGCCTCTGCTTGTATCTGTGAGCTTTCTGTACAAGCAGGACTGCTTACCATCAAGGTTTCCACCCAGGTCTGGGTCTGGCACTGTGGGAACTGTGGCTTACAAGTTCCTTCCAGTGATGGTCAGGTTGGGGGTGCCTGTGGTGTCTCTCAGGGAACAGGCAAGGGAGATACAGGAGGAGGTCAAAAGGCTCTGAAGCATTCTCTGCCATGAGGAGTTCATCAGTTCAATGCTGGAGGAGACCTCCAGGACTGTGGAGGAAGAACTGCCAGAGGCAGCATTAGAAAAGAGAGAGGATATGGACTCCCAGGAGGGTGGAAACTGGAAGCTTGTGAGCTCTGGCAGCAAGCAGAAATCTTCACCTCCACCTCCACCAGTTCATCTAGAGAACAGATATGCAGTCCTGGCAACAGAAAGTGAGGAGCACGTTCCATTGGTGGAGGAAGACAGGCCAAGCTTCATCAAGGTGGAAAGGATTGAGATAACTGCCACCAAGAAGCAGCAATGGGTGGTCATGGCTCAAGATTTCCTTCTGTGGGGATGGACGGAGTCATCTGCTGACCTGGCCTGTTGTCTCAGGAGGTCTGCTGCTTGTCTGGAAGCCAGATCTCAGATACCATGGAGGGATTACTGAGACTCATCCAGCCTTCTGACTACTACCCCATGCTGCTTATCCATGTAGGCACCAAGATACTGTCAGGGGAGACCCTGAGCAAATCAAAAGTGACTACAGGGCTCTGGGTGCAAGGGTGAAGGGGTCTGGGGCTCAGGTTGTGTTCTCTTTGATCCTCCCAACCAATGGAAAAGGCCCAGGAAGGAACAGGAACATCCTGTAGATCAATACCTGGCTGTGCAGGTGGTGTTGCCAGCAGGGATTTGGCTTCTTTGACCGTGGGATGATGTTCCAAGAAGAAGGATTGCTGGGAAGAAATGGGATCCACCAGATGAAGACAGGGAAGAGCCACTTCACAGACAGATTTGCTAACCTAGTGGGGAGGGCTTTAAACTAGGTTCATCAGGCGATAGAGAACAAAGCCCTGATGTAAGTGGGGAAGCAGGAGACTTCAAGGAAGTGCAAGCAGGAGAGGGCAACAGTGGAGGTGTTTTCCTAATTCCTGAGAAATCAGGACAATCAACTAGTTACCTCAAGTGACTGTACACAAATGCACAGAGCCTGGGAAATGAGCAGAGAGACTTAGAAGTCCTTGCACAATCATGGAACTATGACATGACTGGAATAAGAGACTTGGTAGGATAGCTTGCATGACTGCAGCACTGTCTTGGATGTGTACATACTGTTCAGGAAGGTCAGACAAGGAAGAAGTGTTGGATGAGGCTTTCTTCAGACCATTAGTGGAAGTTTCCTAATCACAAGTTTCCTGGTTCTGATGGAGGGCTTCAATCCCCCTGACATCTGCTGGGAGTACAATACAGCACTGCACAGACAATCCAGGAAGGTTTGGGAGAGCCCTTGGGACAACTTCTTGGTGAAAGTGCTGTAGTGGCCAACTAGGGGCCATGATCTTCTTGATTTTTTTCTGCTCACAAACAGGGAAGAATTGGCAGGGAATGTAGTAGTGGATGGCAACTTGGGCAGCAGTGACCATGAGATGATTGAGCTCAGGATCCTGAGGAAAGGAAGGATGGAGAGCAGCAAAGTAAGGACTCTGAACTTTAGAAAAGCAGACTTCAGCTTGCTCAGGGAACTCATGGGCAGGGTCCCCTGGTAAGCCAATTTGATGGAGAGAAGAGTCCAGGACAGCTGGCTATGTTTTAAAGAAACGTTATTGAGAGTACAGGAACAAACCATCCTGATGTGCAGGAAGACTAGCAAGTATGGCAGAAGACCAGCTTGAACTAGCAGGGAACCTAAGTCACAAAAAAGAAGCTTATAAGAAGTGGAAACTTGGACAAATAAATAGGCAGGAATATAAAGAGCATTGCTCAGGCATGCAGGGATGAAATCAGGAAGGCTAAAGTGCAATAAGAGGTGCCACCAGCAAAGGATGTGAAGGGGAACAAGAAGGGTTTCTACAAGTACATCAGTGGCAAGAAGAGAATCAGTCAAAGTGTGGGTCCCTTACTGAGTGGGGGAGGCAACCTTGTGACAGAGGATGCAAAAAAGGCTGAAGTGCTTAATGCCTTCTTTGCCTCAGTCTTCACACGCAACGTCAGCTCCCAGACTACTGCACCAGACAGCACAGTTTGGGGAGAAGGTGAGCAGCCAACAGTGGTAAAATAACAGGGTAGGGACTATTTAGAAAAGCTGGACATATACTAGTCCATGAGGCCGGATGGGATGCACCTGAGGGCGCTGAGGGAATTGGCTGATGAAATTGCAGAGCCACTGGCCATCATCTTTGAAAACTCATGTCAACCAGGAGAGGTCCTGGGTGATTGGGAAAGGGCAAACAGTGCCCATATTTAAGAGAAAAAGAAAGATCCAGGGCACTACAGAGCAGTCATCCTCACCTCAGTTTCCAGAAAAATCACGGAATAGGTCCTCAAAGAATCTATTTCTAAGCCCTTTGAGGAGAAGAAGGTGATTAGGAATAATCAGCTTGGATTCATCAAGGACAAGTCATGCCTGACCAACTTGATAGCCATAGAAGGCAATATGACTGGCTCTGTGGATGTGGGGAGACCAGTGTATGTTGTATACCTTGATTTTAGCAAGGCTTTTGGATCCAGTCTCCCACAACGTTCTTGCACACAAGTTAAGGAAGTATGGGCTGGATGAATGGACTATAAGGTGGATAAAAAACTGGCTGGAGCATTGGGCCCAGAGGGTAGCAAGCAATGGCTCAATGTCTAGTTGGCAACCAGTATCAAGTGGAGTGCCCCAGGGGTCCATCCTGAGGCTGCTTTTGTTCAATGTCTTCAACAACCTGGAAGATGGCATAGAGTGCACCCACAGCAAGTTTGCACATAACACTAAGCTGGTGGGGAGTAGTAGATACACTGGAGGGTAGGGCTACAATTCAGAGTGACCTAGACAAATTTGAGGATTGGGCCAAAAGCAATCTCACAAGGTTCAACAGGGACAAGTGTGAAGTCCTGCCCTTAGCATGAAGTAATCCCATGCACAAGTACAGGCTGGGGGCCGACTGGCTGGGCAGCAGCTCTGCAGAAAAGGGCCCAGGGGTTACAGAGGATAATAAGCTGAATATGAGCCAGCAGTGTGCTCTTGTTGCCAAGAAGGCTAATGGCATACTGGTTTGAATTCATAGGTGTGTTGCCACAAGGGCAAGGAAAGTGATTATTCCCCTGTATTCAGCACTGGTGAGGCCACATCTGGAGTACTGTGGTCAGTTTTGGGCCCCAACTACAGAAAGGATGTGAACAAATTGGAGAGGATCCAACAGAGAGCAACAAAATTGGTGAGGGAACTGTGGGACTTGACTTATGAGGAAAGACTGAGGGAACTGGTCTTACTTAGTCTAGAGAAGAAGAGACAGAGGGGATTTAATAGCTGCCTTCAACTACCTTAAGCGGAGTTTGAAAGAGGATGCAGCTAGACTGTTCTCAGTGTTGGCAGATGACAGAACAAGGAGCAATGGTCTCAAGTTGCAGCAAGGGAAGCTAAGTTAGCTTTTAGGAAGAATTTTCTCACTGGGAAGGCAGTAAAAAATTGAAACAGGTTATCAAGAGAGGTGATGGAAGCTCCATCCTTGGAAGTTTTTAAGACCCAGCCTGGCAAAGCTTTGGCTGGGATGATCTATTTGGGGATGGTCCTGTCTTGAGCAAGAGGTTGGACTAGATGAACTCCCGAGCTCCCTCCCAACCCTAATTTTCTATGATTCTATGAAATAAAAAATATGCTACTTTAGTGCATTTGTGGTCTTTGCAAAACTTCATGAAGGATCTAAGCTAGAGTGCTTGTGCGGGTTGTTAACTTTCATCAATGCCCATTCAACTAATTGTTCAATGATTGTCCTGACAACACAGCTCACAGCCACATTTTAAAGTGAGTTACACAAGTGAGTACAGGCCTAATCACATGCATCAAACCCCTTTGTCCACATCCCTGCATACTCACCTCATTTCATATCAAGTGAAGTTTGCAGCAGTGCTAAGAAATGCACACTAAATACATCACCTGACTAAAAGCAATGTCTACAATTTTTCTTCAAGCCATCTTCCTTTTTAATTTTTATCTTTTCATTTCCCGCTTTCTTTTGGTTTCCTGCTATTGCCACTTCTTTATTTTCTGCAGTGCCCATTCTCCCTGTTCTCACAATGATCTTCCCCCTCTCTTTATTCTCAGTTTTCTTTTCTTGTTGCTTTCTCCCTCCCACCACCTCTGCTCTCAGAATTGTTTAATAGCAGAGCTCAGTGGCTCGTCTGTGGCTCCCTTGTCAATTTCAATGGACCTGAGCAGTAGCTCAAGATTGCGGTATCATGTTGCTTAGCAACGTACTCAGTTGCACAACATATTTTTTTAATTTGGAGAGGTAAACTCATGTTACCTTGCAACCAGTTTTAATATGCTTTCGTTACATAATTCCCTCCAGTTCAAAATAAAGGAGAATGTTGCTGAAGGGAGCAAAGGAGCAAAGCAAAGAAGTCCTGCTGTGGTGCAGAGATAATGTGACATTTGTCTGCATGGGTACAAGCAGATGAAGAATCTGACAGGTGTAACACTCAGCCCTATACATTGTGACTCAGAAAGCTTGCATACAGAAGCTCATCTTTGTCAAGTGATTGGAGAGGGGGAGAATTAAAACTAGTTTTAGTTGGAAGAGAAACAGTGGGAATATTAATGTTCTAATTAAAAGAGAAGAGCTCAGTGAGGCCTCTTGGCAGAGTAGTCCTTGAAAGAAGAATAAAAAGTAGTTATGGTGGTTTGATACAGAGAAAATTTCTTCTTACATATACTGTTTTCAAATATAGTTATAGCAAAGCTCCACTATATGGAAGGCACTTCTGCCACAAGCAATTACTTAAAATGAAGATGATTAATAAATTAGGCAATTTAGGCAAAAGATTGAGTTGGGAGCACAGATTTAATCCTAACCCTTCAACAGTTTTTCTCTGGGTGCATTTACATGTGCCTATTAATGTGCTGCAATAAACTACAGAGCTTATCGCCCCAGAGTTTATTACTGCCAGGTGTGTGTCTACACGTGTCCCCCAGAAGCATAGCACACTGAGCCAGTTCAGAGCAACCCCAGCTGGCAGGGGATCCCAGGGGTCAGCCTGCCAGCCTAAGGGCTGCTACCCCTGGCTCAGTGTACTGCGGGGGGGCTGGCTGGGGAACAAGGGTGCTTTAGTGTAGGGCTAGCTGGCAGGAAGCCCCTACATTGAAACAGCTTCTTGCCCTAGCCAGTCAATGCAGTGTCTACACATGCTGCCGTGGAATTTTTTACTCTGCAACAGGATAGTATAAATACAAATACTATCCTGCTGTAGAGTAAATTCATCTATTCCGGCCTAACAGGGTGCTCAGGAACAAACCTGGCAAGGGATGCTTCCCCTTTCCCACTCCAGGCACACCATGGCCTGCAGGCCAGGATGGGAGTTTAACCCCCACCCAATCATCCTTAGTGGCCTGCTCGGGCCTGGCCATGCCCCCCCCCAGCTCAGCTTTCCTCCAGCTTTCTGGCCAACTACCAAAGGGAAGGGAAGGCTCATTCTAGTGCCTCCCAGCTTCTAGCCTGGGCCACTGCAGGCATGCACTTGCATTTCCAAAATCCAAAGTAAATATATATTCACTTGCTTCTCAGTTCAATCTATGTGGTCTTCACAGGTGGTCTTCTCATCTGTCCTTCCAGTGAGTGGATGTGGATGATGCCATGAGACCTGCATCAGAGAGGTCAACTTGCAGCTTCAGAAATGGTGTTTCGAGGCAGGTTTCATTTTTTTGGACCATGACCCATACTTCAGGACAAAAGACATGCTCGGGTGGGATGGGCTTCACCTCTCCCCAAAAGGTAAACGTGTTATATTTCAGGTTGGCTGATCTCCAGCAGGCTTTAAACTGGGCTCGTCAGGGGAAGAGGAGGATGAGGACGGAGGGATCCATAGAACACCAAACCAAGAGTCACCCACAAGAACAGCCCAGCCAAGACAGGCGATGAGCACAAGAAATACCCAGGTAAGAGACAGAGGCCCAGACAGTCCTGGGATTATGGGGGGCGGGGGGGTGTGCATGCACCTTCAGGAGGCCTTAAATGCCTCTACACCAATGCTCGTAGTATGGGAAACAAGCAGGAGGAAGTTGCCCTCCTGCTACCAAACACAAACCCGGACATAGTGGGGCTCACTGAAACTTGATGGGATCCAACACATGACTGGGCAGTGAACATCAAGGGCTATAAGCTGTACAGGAGAGATAGAACAGGTAGGAAAGGTGAGGTGTGGTGCTCTACATCAAAGAGCGATACACGTCCTCAACAAACAACACTGGGTCAGAGGAGGGGCAGACTGAAGTGCTCTGGGTCAAAATACAAGGGGGTCAGGGGGAAAGGGACTTAATGGTGGGTGTCTACTACAGGCCAGCCAACCAAGGAGAAGAGTTAGACCGGGAATTCTCAGGTCAGCTTGTGGAGGCAGTTAAGTCAAAGGATGTGGTGATCATGGGTAACCTAAACTATCCATACATCTGCTTGGAAGAGCAGTCAGCCAGGTCTGACCACTCATGTAGGTTCCTAGCCGAGTTACAGGACCTCCATCTAACCCATGAGGTGGACAGTCCCACCAGGTGAAATGCCTTGTTGGACCTGGTCCTAGCCACAGGCGATGACCTGGTGAGGGGACTGTGGGTGCTCGACCACCTGGGAGATAGTGATCATCGCCTACTGGAATTCACCATCCAGTGCAGGGTGTCAAAGGCCTACAACAAGGCAGCAGCCCTGGACTTCAGGAGGGAGGATTTCAATGAGGTAAGGAGACTAGGGGGAGGCTCTAAGGTCCCAGAAGGGAGGGGAGTTGGGAGTCCAAGAAGAGCAGTCGTTCCTTAAGGAGACTATCCTCCAAGCCCAAAGGGTGACAATCGCAACATGGATCAAAGGGGGCAAGAGTGCTCAAAAGCCCCCATTGCTCACCAAAAGCATCCAGGAACATCTCAAAGCTTAAAAAGGAGGTATACACCCAATGGAAGGGAGGGGCCATCACCAGGGAAGATTATACCTCCTTGACTCGAGATTGTAGGGGGTTCATAGTTTGTAGGGTCGGAAGGGACCTGAGCAGATCTTCAGGTCCAACCCCCTGCCATGGCAGGAAAGAGTACTGGGGTCAAACGACCCCAGCAAGGTGTTCATCTAGCCTCCTCTTAAAGACCCCCAAGGCAGGAGCCAGCACCACTTCTCTTAGAAGCTGATTCCAGATCCTAGCTGCCCTGACCGTGAAATAGCACCTCCTGATATCTAGCCTGATATCTAGCCTAAATCTACCCCCTGCCAGCTTGTGACCATTATTTCTTGTCACTGCTGAGAATGCTTAGGGGAACAAGGACTCCCCCAAATGCCTGCTGGTCCCCTCTGACTAGTTTGTAAATGGCCACTAGATCCCCCCTCAGCCTTCTCTTGTGGAGGCTGAACAGGTTCAGGTCCCATAGCTTCTCCTTGTAGGGCCTGCCCTGCTGCTCCCTGATCATGTGAGTGGCCCTCCTCTGGACCCTCTCCATGTTGTCCACATCCCTCTTGAAGTGCGGTGCCCAGAACTGGATGCAGTACTCCAACTGCGGCCTGACCAGTGTCGCATAGAGGGGAAGGATCACCTCCTTGGACCTGCTTGAGATGCATCTGTGGATGCAGGACAAGGTGTGGTTGGCCCTCCTGACTGCATCCCCACACTGCCGGCCCATGTTCATTTTGGCATCAATAATGACTCCAAGATCCTTTTCTGCATCTGCACTGACAAGAAGGGAGTTCCCCAGCCTGTAGGTAAGCTGCTGGTTCTTCCTCCCCAGGTGCAACACCTTGCACTAGTCAGTGTTGAATCCCATCCTATTCTCATCCACCCACCTCTGTAACCTGTTTAAGTCCAATTGCAGCCTACTCCTCCCTTCTAGCATGCCCACTTCCCCCCACATCTTAGTGTCACCTGAGAATTTAAACAGGGTGCTTTTTACCCCCTCGTCCAAGTCACTGATGAAGATGTTGAACAGTGCAGGCCCTCGAACCGAGCCCTGAGGAACCCCACTGCCTACATCTCTCCAGGTCAAAAATGACTCCTTCACCACTAATCTCTGGGTGCGGCCCTCCAGCCAGTTAGTGACCCATTTGACTATGTAGGTGTCAACGCCACTGGCTATGGAGAGATTTGCACTGGCTCCCCCTCCCTGCAGCTGACAGTAGGGGTTAGGGGTATGTGTCCAGCAGCCAATCAGGGTGGCCTGCCACTCAGCTGCATTCAGGTACCCTCAGCAGTCTTTGGCACATTGAGGCATGCAGAAGCACCCCCCCCCGCTGGCCTCGGCCAGTGCAGGCATCTATGTGCTGCCCTCCTGCAAAGGGTGAACATGTTCTATTTGCTCCTGATCCAATCTATGCAGCTTAGAGTAACCCACAGAGGTTTGAATATTCTACCTTGGAGGTTTTGAATGTCTGTACCTAGCCTATGCCTAGTGAGGGAAGCACTTGCTTGATTCGGTAAAGGAGATTAGACTAAATGATCTCTTGAGGTCCCTCTTCCACTTCTGCATTTCTGTAATAATGGAAACCCTTGCCCCTATTAGAAATGATCTATTCTCTTTTGGCTGCCAAAAGCCTTCTAACTGGTATGGAGCCCTTACTCCATGGAAAAGATTCTATGCTGTGAAGGATGGACCTTGATTGCCTAAGAATGGACAGGCTAGAGAAATCATCTCTAGGCCTACCCAATGCTCTAGAGAGCTAGTAGAAATCCTGCCCCTATGTCCTGCTGCCAGTTCCCCTGCAACTGGGATGACCTTCAATACTGTAGGCCAAAATAGAGCTGAGTTCAAGCTTGAGGCTGGAGAACTGTGCTAGGTAACAGCCTGAATGTGTAGTACTCCCATACAAAAAGAACAGCACTGCAAAAAAGAAATGAGGTGCCTTAATCTGGGACTAAAGATTAATGAGGTGCCTTAATCTGGGACCAGCAGCATGCAGTATTGGGAGCCGCCCCACACCTCCCCATGTTGCCTGGAGTTGCTGTTAATATAGGCAGTCCTTGACTTAAGACATTTCAATTTATGGTGAACGGCACTTAAATCCTTTATAAATTAACACCATGTTTTGATGCAGGTTTCAACTTTATGACACTCAATACAGCTGCATCCAGCTGGTAAGTCTGGAAGAGGAGGGAGGAGGGAAGGGATGTTCAGGGGCCAGATCAGCACCCCACAGCAAAGGAGGGATTCGGGCTGGGGGGTAAGACAGGGGCTAGGGCACATGCTGCCCAGCCAGGGCGGGGGAAGGGGGGAATGGGATGAAGGCTCTGCTCATATGTGAGATGCAGGGGAGGGGGGTGGCTCCTACCATGGCATGCCACTGGTCTGGGAACTGCTCGTCCAGTGGCTCCCACCACTGCTCCCACCGCTCATCCAGGAGGACATGGGGAGGAGCGTGTGCCCCTGGATTTGCACGGGGCAGACAGAGCCAGGGCTGCTGCTCTACACTTCAGCTGGGTGTGGCATTGCTGGGAATGGGGGCTATGCCCTGCTGCCACTCACCCAGCCAGTTTAGGACAGGGGGGAGCAGGACATTGCTGCTGTGCTGCCTCCAGACAAGCTGGGCACAGCAGCAGGAGCCACCCCCACCGCCCCGTGCCTGCTGAATGAGCTGCACCTTCATCCTGCAACCCCCTAACCCAACCTGGCTGGGTGAATGGTGGAAGACTTGAGGTGGGGGGCATGTGCCCTTGGATTGGGGCGAGGCACGTGGCAGAGTGGGAGATATGGGGGGGGCTGCAGTCACCCAAAAATTCACCATAGCCCCCCATGGCGCCTGCCACCCACCTGGAACACAGCACAGTACACACCCACCCCATGCAGATCTGGGGGCACACACTTCCCCATGCCAGAAAAGTGGCAGGATCAGCAGTGGGAGCCACCAGATG
The DNA here is from genome assembly GCF_052110815.1 of Crocodylus siamensis. Classification (NCBI taxonomy): domain Eukaryota; kingdom Metazoa; phylum Chordata; order Crocodylia; family Crocodylidae; genus Crocodylus; species Crocodylus siamensis. The sequence goes on from NC_143395.1 coordinate 55,275,783, forward strand.
AACAGCTCCCAGACCAGCAGCATGCAGTATTGGGAGCCGCCCCACACCTCCCCATGTTGCCTGGGTAAGCTGCACCTTCATCCCACAGCCCCCTACGCTGGTTGGGCAGCACTTGCTTCAGCCCCTGTCCCAGCCCCAGCCTCAATTCCTGCTTCGCTGCAGAGACATTATTCTGCCCCCACCCTGACATCCCTTCCCTCCCCTCTCCCCTTCTACCACAACAGATTTACCAGCTGGACAGAGCTGTATTGAGCATAAATGAACCAATCACCCATGTATAACATTGTTTCTCTGGGAAAATTGGTTTTGAGTTACAAAGTTTCAACTTAAGACACTGTTTTCAGGAACCAATTGCATTGTGAGTCTGAGGACTGTCTGAGCAGTCTGGAGGTTAAATTATTTTAGGCACCCAGGAATTAAGCTGTCCTGGCATTGCCTCTGCCATAACACTAGGGTTCTGTATTCATAAAGGCTTAATGAGAGATCTGTGTGGAAGTCAATTTTGAATGAATTCCTGCTTCCCCAGTAATTATAAGAGTTTGGAACCAAGCAGAAAGCAGACCTTAATACATTACTAATAATGTTAATCATTGCATTCTTTATAGAAAAAATACTATCATCCACTCTAAAAATGGCAATAGTATGGACCATTACCAAGAAATCAACATCCAATTCAATGGCTTTGTTCACTGCTATCCAACCTCTGCCTTAAGCAAGGCTTAACTCTTCATTAAGAGAGGATTATAGATCATTAGGAGTAATAGGATCAAATTAAGGAAAGGAAAATCTAGGAATCACCAAAATATCTCTGACAGTAAAATCTACTTGGCTGTAGTGGCACTCCAAACATAGGTTGAGAGCTTCAATTCTTATTCAGTCTAGTTATAAATGTCACAAAGTCAACAGTAAATATTCAATAGAACACAATTCTGCCCTGGACAAGAGAGAAACTAAATTTCCAGTTTTACATTACATGAAACTAACTTCCGATTCTACATCAAACCCCTTGAATTTAGAAAAGAATGTTTTTTGCATACACCATACAAGCCATTATTTATGTTCTCTATAGAGACTAGGCTGCATTAAAAAATAGTAATAGATATCCCTGACAATTTAGAGCCTCTCTGAACTAATTTATTCATGGTCACTTCAGACTTTGGCATACTAAAAGATGCACATTTCCACCTGAGGTTGGCTTCATAGCTTTTAAGCCACCACATGCGTTCCATCAATGTTTCTAGGTATTGCCTCCAGGAGGATAACAGGATGGAGTCATTTTAAGGGTTCATCTAGCTCTATTAATATATATGTTTTCCTTTTCACATGTTTTACTATAATTATTTTCATTGTAATAAATTATAGCAGTACCAGCTAATCAGTTTGCAGATTGGATACCCATTCATTTTTGATGTTTCAAAAACCAATGCTTTGAGTTGTTCACAAAGTGGTTCACCAGTATTACTCATATTATGACACCACCCAAAATTCACCACTCTCATTCCAAACATGGAGGCTTCAATCTTTAAAGAGAAAGGTAAACTGACAAAATATAAACAGAAATTTTGGAAATTTTAATGAAAAATTATTTTACTTCATTAAATACTCAAAAAGGGCAAAATCCTCCATAATTAGTCCATAATTGCATCTGCAAAGCCACTGAAGTTTGGCTTCATGGGAGGGACAACAATGTTACCATAAATGATAAAAACAAATCAGTGTACATCTGGCTATTGCAGACAATTGATATTCATGAACTAGATTTGTCTTCCTGGCTTGGCCCCAAACCAGTTCCACAAATGTGTCTGTAACCCCTTAGAAAACAAGTTATCACGCTGTTACAGAAATAGTGGTCTATTTACAAATAATTCAGGGATTCTCAGACTCGCTAGTTGCCTGTCGGATTCTGCAGAGATGAAAACAAGAAAATATTTCTTTATAGAGCCACCACAACTGCTCACTTTCATTATGTTGTTGGGGGATTTTTTCTCCTTTATCTGCTATTACTGTAGCCTGCCTATCTATTAATTAATCACCATTATCCATCTCTTAAATCAGCTTTCAGGGTACTTAGGATTCAGACCATTGGTTAGCAATTAACCGACCTTGCCTACAGCCATAAACCTTTACCTCTAAGTTCAGCTTTGATATATGAATCAACAAGTCCCAGAGACTGAAACTCAATTCAGATTAATGACTGAACAAATAGAAGTGCAGTTCTTCCATTTAAAAGTCTTTCGGATTAAAGATACCCCTTAGCCTTTGAAACTTATTGCTTTCCTAAAACCTAAGCTAACCTGCTACAAAAAAAACTGTTAGTGACTTAATGCACCATTAGATTTAATGTTTTACAAGCAAAACCCGCAGATAAAATTCCTATTTGATTGCTGCTTCTTGCAAATGCACATTATAGGCAGAATCCTCTGCTTATTAGCTACCACTAGATGCTTCTAAGGAACCTCTAGGGTCACATAACTACCCAATTTCTTTCCCTTTGGTAGCCCTCAGGTATGACCTACCCCATATGAGGTTACTGAAGAATGATAAAGGGAACACAGAGCAAGTGCATTGCTTCATGTTACCCAAGGGAAGAATTCATAGAATCAGAGAAAAGTAGAGTTGGAAGGGACATCATCTACTCCAACCCCCTGGTCAGTCATACCCAAACTACCCTATACACATACTTATCTAATCTATTTATGAAACCACACAAGCAACCCTGTTACACAACTGCAAGGCATATTGCCCCAAAACACTAAGAGCATCCCAACCGGTCACAGGTAAACTGCAGGAACAAGAGCTGACAATGTCCTGCTATTGCAAAGGTTGTTACAATACAATAGAAAGATCCAAATAAGAGGCCCATGCCCCGACTACAGACAAAGGCAAAAACCTCACCGTCCATATCAGTCTGATCATAGGGTAAAATTCCTTCCTGAGCCCAAGGTGGCTATGGGGCTGAGCAGAAGGGGCAAGACTGTCTAACCAGAACCTCTGGCTTTTAGTCGCAGCAGAACCATTGGCACATCCCAATCAAAACCCCAAGTTTTAGCTGAAACCAACACCCAGTTCTTCTGAGGAAAATTAAAAACAAAAAGAAACAAAAAACCCTGACACCTGTAGCAGCAGGAGGGAAAATTTTTTCTTCCTGTTCCCATGTGGCAACTAGCAAAGCCCAGAAGTATGGGAAACACCAAGCACTCTCCATTCTGTTCTGCATCCTGGGTGCAAGAAACGTAACTCCATACATCACACCCTCTACCTAGAAAGCCTGAATTCCCTTTTCTATAAGCCTATCCCTTCTATAAACGTATCCCAGATCCTCTGATCTTATTTCATGACTAAGCTGTTGTGGAGCTGTGTTCTTTTCTCCTCTTCTATGGCACCCTACAATTTCCTTGTGCCGCCACATCAGTCTCTTCCCATTCTTCTTGTGCTTCCATCATGTCAGACTAGCTTCTTGTTGGACTTCTAATACCAATGGTTTATATACCCTCTGAGTGGATATGTAGCTAGAAACAATTGCTCATTAACAAGGACAGACAGCTAAATGGGACACAGAAAATCCCCACACGTTTGAAAGGCACAGGTTTTGTTTTTTTGAAGGCAGAGGATGAATTCCTGACCCTCTTGATCTGCTTTTCCTGCTCACTAATTGCCGCCACATGAGTAAAGTCCCAGGGGTGCAGTGATTCCCTGGGAAAGCCTCATCAGGAGGAGAAGGGTGATGACTTCTGCTACATGGGAAGCTTTTTTCATAGCTCCTTTCCCTTCCAAAGAGCTCTGCCTTTCTGGTGCAGGATACATGTTCTCTTCTTCCTCTCACCCAGACTGTACTGAAATTCCCTCTGGTGAGTTTATTCATTCCACAGCCTGCTTTGGGGAATTTGAGTAATTAAGCAACATCAGTGATCCTGAAGATCATCCAGGAAAGAGGGACTCACAGGGAGCAATTCAGCCCACCCAGAGGATAGTGAAAGTAAGACGACCCTGGGGTTGTTTGGGGCTGAAGGGAGATTTATCCCTTTACGTGGGGTGGGGAGGAGGGAGTGGGGTGCCAGCATGGAAAAAAGGTAGTTTCATGCTTCCTGTTGTGTCTTATTGTATTTTCCTTAAACTGTCCCTTTAAGGCCAAAGCCCTCATTTTCAGCACTGCAGGGCTCCCGTTGTTTTGCAGCACTGGGGACTCCATGTTTCCCTCCCACAAGGAGCCAGGGAACATATTCATGGTTCCTCTCACTCACCAGGACTGGGCCAGGTCAAGGTCAGGGACAGAGCAACTATAAGTCTTGCATATATACTAGGGCAACTGTTAAGATCCATCCTGGATATGATTTCAGAGAGTTATATTAATAAATCCATGTTAGTTCAACACAGGAGTGTTGTTGCTGAACTCACAACATAACACTTGCCTTCCTCCCTAACCCAGTTTTCTTCATCGCCTGCCCTCAAGCAGAAAGAAGGGTTCTGGGGGAAAAAGATACAGGCACAAAAGAGGGGAAAGCAGTAAGTAGGTGCTGGGTAGCATTGTAATAAAGGGCTTGCAACAGACCCTCTATAAATGGGCACCAACAAGGGGGTCTTTAAGAGGAGGCTAGATGAACACCTTGCTGGGGTTGTTTGACCCCACTACTCTTTCCTGCCCAGGGCAGGGGGTCGGACTAGATGATCTGCTCAGGTCCCTTCCGACCCTAGAAACTATGAAACTATGAAGTGGTTCTCAGTACTTTCATTTTGGTTAGAACCAGAAACACAATAGCTATAACTGAATCAAGGGGGTATTCTTCCACTGCCCCAGCCTGGCCAAAAATCAGGGGGTTTAGGTTTGATGGATGGGTTGTGGGACATTTACATTTATTAATTTTCAAACCATATTCAATTCCTTAGTAAACAACAAGTAACTGATTTGATTTCCATCAGCAATTAAACTACTAATATTTTATTTTTTTAAATCTGGGCACATTTCTTAGCTGCTGAGGGGAGACTTTAAAGGGAGCACAAGGGCATAACATTATTTATGAGCAGTTACAGTCTCTTCAAATTTTTCATGGAGTGAGAGATTTTAAAGTGTAAAGTATACACTTGAACACAAAGGAACAGTCCCACCAGATTTAAATGACCTTCATAAAAGATCACATTGAGATTTATTTATTTGACAGTGTCTCCTTAAAGGAAAAAAGTCAAATGCTATAAAATAGGAGCTCATTAGCTCATTGCTTAGATCAGCTTTTGATGACTCTTTATTGATATTTTCCACCACCCACAGCTTCATTATCTGATTGGCAGAGTTCTTGCTTATTTTGCTCACTCCGTATGGGATTTCAGATCATGTTGTACTGTAGTTAGTTTTCCTCCCATGCAGAAAGATGATGACTTCCAGCACCAGCTGACAACCCTTAAAATGCACCAACCAAAGTATACCTATCTAAAGTAATTAGCGTATGCATGGTTATCAAATTAATGTAGGTACGGTACTAGTGGCATAAGTTAGTGTTCCTTTAATGGTTAGAGCAGCTAAAGAGGAAGAAACTTTTCACTGGATCCTGTAAAACACAAGACCTGCAATTGGCAATGTTTCTGGCTTCAGGTCTGAAGATGCTTGGCACTAGGACCTGGCTATGGCTACCACCACCACTCTTCCTGGCTGCTCCATCATGCCTTGAGAAGCAGCCCACTGCCTGGCTGAGGCCCTCTGGCTCTGGGCGGGATGAAAAATGGCTCCATAACTAGATCCAGCCCAAGGGCCATTCTTGCCAACCCCTGCACTAGCCTGTAACTAGTGAGATTAGATGCTAGTTCTCTGCTCTGCCACAGACATTGTATGTTAGCTTGACCAAGTTACATAATTATCACATGCCTGAGCAAGAGCCGAAAAAGCTTCCTTTCTTTGAGACCTTATCAGGTCTATTTGGATTAATCTGGTTTGGGCAAGATAGTTTTGTACTCTGTGCAGGTATAAGATACATACTACAGTAGGGCAAAGGTCTCATACAGGACCCGTCAGTTGTTCTGCATTAATACAAATAAGTGCTTCAGTAGCTAAACAAAACCTGGCACAAAGGATCATCTTTAAAAAGTAGGAAACTAGTTTTTACTGGTACTTTGCAGTATATTATTCCTGATAGACAGAGACGCAGCAGGGCTGCTTCAGGACATTGAGCAACAACAGTTGCTGCTGTGCCAGTAGCAGTAGTGGCTGCTTCTGCACCTTCCCACGAAGGCAGTTCCCAGTGCTGATGCCCTGGTCACCTCTCCCTCCGCCTTTAGTTACGCCACTGCTGACAGACCAACAAGAAGTTAAACTGAACGTGCTTATGACTGGAGTCATATATTTAGAATTTAAGACAAACAATGGCTCCACTGCTGCATCGTGATGTGTGAATTAAAAAAAAGATTTGAGATACCAAGATTGTAAAGATTACCTGAATTTATCCCATTGCTGCTCACACAAAAGACAGGGAATCCACCAGTTTATCTAATCTAATCCAGAACATACCAGCTTATCACACGTTCTTTTGGATCAGATAAGTGAAATGCACATAGAGTACACACTGGGAAAAAAATTGTTCTGAGAGTGTATTGGATAATGCATACAGCTGTTAGCCATTTTGAGTGGCTACCCAATGAACTGAAGTCTTTTATAAATGAGTTTTACTTCCCAAAATATAAGTAGTACTATAGTCAGGCTACATTCTTAGTAGCACGTTTATATAGCTGCTGCCTGGTTTTCTCATATGTATAGGCTTATTATTGTGTTAATTTCCACAGGCAGAAGTGACTTCTAAGCTATTCCAATGATTTAGTTCATTGCACATTGCATACAAGTTCAGCCTCAAAGGCTGCCCATCTAAAGTACATTTTAAGCAGAAAAACAGCACGTACAAAAGGGAAAAAAAATCAAAGCATCAGCAGTTACTCACACTGTACAATACGTAATCTGATCTGTCAAGTAAGCAATGTAGTTTACAACCCAACCTTATTCACATTCACCTTTCCATGACAGAGAAATCCCACCCTTCATTGCCTCTTCCAGTGCCCACTGAAAACAGGTAGTCATTGCAGTATGTTTGTAATTTCACCAAATACCACTTATTCTATAAACCAAGCAAAGCAGCCTTGCAAAAAACACTCCGACAATGGCCTACATTGCTCCATAAGGAGGAAAATCAAGCTCAGATGCTTCTCCTGACCATAACAGTAGCAGAACATGACAGAGAAATGTAGTGTCTTAAGTAAAAAGATCCCAAGCCATCAATATTTTACAGGTCCAAACCAATATTTTAAACTCCCCTGAAAACCAGCAGGCATTCAGGACAAGTACTGGAGCACTGGTAACGTGCCCCAACAGAATGAGGCTGCTTTGCTAATGAGTTTCCAGGAAATTCAGATTTTAAAATGTTCCCCCCCACCCCCCAGTCCATTGAAATAATACTCTTCTTGTCTTGTATACTTTATTTACCCCTCTACACATCATTGTGGCAGAACCAGACAACTGCTTTATCATTGATGCTTGCCAGATCCTCATTCTGCGTGCCGCACACGAGGAGGTGGTCAGCAATCTGTGGTACATCATCACATTCACATATTGAACTGTCCTTTAAGCCAGTCTTATAGAGCATGGCACTAAAGCATCCAGCTCCAAGTTTATTCCATGAATTGCAGGGGAGCTTGTACTCAGGTGGATAGGGTGGTGGGTTGCTTAAGAAGTGCTTGAGATGAGAATCAGTCTCATTCCACTTTGTGTGGTGGTGTTCAAGTGCCCATAGGATGCTGCTTCCCTCTCCACACTTAGGCAACAGTACCCACACCTCCCATCTAAATGAGTTTCTTGACTTTAGTTGCTTAGGTACTAGTTGCTCCAAGACTTCATGAAGCATGTGCTCCTGGTTTTGTTGGGTGCGCTGGACAAAGTCAAGAGTTGCCATCTGTTGTTTTAGTTGGGGAGGTAGTGTCCCAGATAGTATTAGCAGCATATAGACAAGAGAATTTGTTAAACACCCCATTACTATTCTCATTGCTGATTTCAGGACAACATTAACTTCGCTGGCATGGCTACTGCGCCCCCAGGTTTGGCAGCGGTATTCAACAGGAGTATTTACTATGTCCTTTGAGTGGTGAAACTGACTCCCCATGTTGTTCCTGCCACTCAGGGCAACAATGCGATCGTTGACCTCCTTAGATGTTTTCAGTAGATGTTCTCTGTAGGTAAGGCTCCTATCCAAAATTACTCCCAGGTACACTGGGTTATCTGTGAAGGGAAGGTCATTACCATTCAGGTCAATCTTGATTCTCTTATGTGCCATAGCATTAGAGAGGTGGAACAGTGATGCAGTGGTTTTTGTTTGACTGAGCTTGAGTCTCCATTGGTGCAGGTAAAAGGCTACTGTATTCATATCCTGAGACAAGGAAGTTTCTATTTTCGGGATGGACGTGTCAAAGGTAGACAGGGTCAAGTCATCTACATAGGCATACTTTTTAGCTGCAGTGGGTGGAATGTCCAATATACAGATGTTAAAAAGGGTGGGTTGCTAGCACTGGTCCTTGTGGTACCTCATTACACAGTTGCTTGTATCTGTTTCTATCTCTTCCACTGGTAGAGAGGATGAAGGATCTATCTGATATTATATTAGTGATAAAGGCCACCATTCTCCTATATGGGATCATCTTGAGTAGTTTGTACTCTAGTCCTTTCAGCCAGATGGGATTATATGCAGCTGTTGGATCTACCAGCACAGTAGCTGCTTTGTCTCTCCTTTGAAAAGCATCTTCAGTATCTTGAGTAAGCCTTACTACCTGGTCAGTGGTGCCTCTATTTTTGCAGAACCCTGCCTGTTCTGGTGGTAACTGTGGATCAGTGATGTCAGTTATCCTATTTAGGATCAGTCTTTCCAGCAGGAACCCCATATTCCTGAGAAATTCTGGAGAGATATTATCCTATCCTGCAGCTTTATGAGGTTTGATCAAGGCTATTGCAGTTTTCATTTCAAGGTGTATGAATGAACCAGTGAGATGCAGGTCCACAGTGGGCTGGCATTTCATTGCAGTTGTTTGGTGTCTGATCTCTTTGAAGAAGTTCTTATCAGGATTTGTGAACCTGCTGTTTTGGATAAGTTGTGCTGCTACTGAGTCTGCCTTCATAAGGCATTGCTGTTTGGGCTTGCCTTCTCCAGTGAGCCTTTTGATCTTGTTCCAGGCTTTCCTGCTGGAGTGTGTGAAGTCAATATTTTCTACTGTTTTTGTCTAACATTCTCTTTTCATGGTGTTAATATGGTCTTGGAGAAATAATGCTGTTTTGATATGATACATGCATGGATAATGGTATCAAGGCCCACATCTGGAACAGCGGTTATAGTTTCCATAGAAACGTGATCCAGATTCTGCTCCAAAATGGCTCTCCTCAATCTGGACATTTGCAACGAAAAAAGCAAAGCAGGCAAATACCCACCCCTCAGTGAAAGGACTACACTTCAGCCTCACCATCTCTACCTGATGCTTCAACCAACCTACCAGCATCATTTTGGTACTATCTGATTAAACTAGCTCTCATCCATGTCCTGAACTTCCCTCAGTGCTGGACTGGACTTCAATCCCATTGCATGGACTAGATGAAATGGAGCTAGAAAGCTGTGTGTCACTGGCATATTAAAAACCTTCAGAGTCGGTTCTTCCTGTTGCAGCCCAATATGCCTACTGAGCATTTTGTACATAGTCTGGTATCTCCTGAGCTGAAGAAAATAAAAGTGAGACTTCTGATAACAGTCCTAAACTCAGCAGTTAATGAAAAGAGCAAATTGTGACCCATATTATTTACAGTGCTATTAATTTTAGAGCACTAGAAATTCATACAATTTGAGCTTCTATGTGAAAGACCTTCAGCCAAATTCCCAGCAAGATCATGTGAATGGGGTATTTTAAATGTCAAGTGGCATAAGAAATAAGGGTTTTTTCATGCTTCTTTGTGAGTTTTTCTATTGCCTGTGAAGGGTATAGGAGTGGGAGACTTTATGATATAGAGAAGGCCTCATGGCTATATTTTTTTTTGTTAAGGAGAGGGCGATTCTCATTCAAAAATGAAAGAATCAATGGTTTGTTAACTTCTAGCACCAGCATTTCAGCTGAAATTGGTATAGACATGTCTGGGAAACCCAGAATATTTTCTCAAACATGGAGTTTTCTTTGGCAAGCTCTCCACAGCATTGTTGTGGTTTCCCAGTCCGCATTTAAAGCAGTAGAAGTCCCCACCTGTCACCATTTATTGTGAACCCAACTGTACAAATGTTCAGCTCCAGAAAGACATTTTTCTGTAGAGCACCAAAGCTGAGTCATTTGTTTGTCACTCCTGGCTATCTTTTTCAATAACGTTCTGGAGCTCAGTCTTAAAATGTCACTGCTGAAGCAATACTTTGCAAGTAGTAAAGGTTTTTAAGTTATTTTTACAATGGGATGTTTGTTTTTTTGGAATTGTGGTGGAGAACATGTACTTTGTGATGCATAAGTCAAGCTCACAAATATTTGTTTCCACCTTTCAAGAGATTTTATTTCAGTTTGGCCGAGCTGCATCTTGTCTTCACCGTTCTGTCCCTTGATACAAGTGTGGAAGGTAGGTCAGGATGGCACTTAAGGGCACGTCCAGATGAGCAGGAATGTGCTCTTTGTGGCACCTCAAAGGGTTGCAGAACCTCCAACCCTGTAGAGTTCTGTGATCTGGCCTGTGGGCCCCCAAAGATATGGAAATTTTCCAGTGAGGGAAAAGGTTTTTGAGGTGCTGCAAAACTGTCATGGTGCACATGAGAAGGTTCTCTGCACTGCATATTTGAAGGGCAGAGCCAAAATTAAATACTGGGAAATCCCAGCATCTAAAAATGCACCAAAAAAGAGCAAGGTGACACATGTGGCTGCAGCATGTGCTGCCCAGATCTGGAGCCTGGCTGACCAGAGCCATGCTCCAGCTGCCGGCTAGGCTCTGCACTCCTGCATTGCCACTACTGCAGCCCTGGGAGTCCCCCAGGACCCCAGGTAAGGCTGCTGTGGCCAGCCCAAGTGCTGCCCCAGCTTCCCTTACCCCACCTCGGGCAATTTGCTATGCACCAGAGTGTGCATACACGGGCTCTCCCCAGGGACAAGTAACAGCAGCACAACTATGAGCTGCTGCTATTAGTCCCCAAGGACACACATATTCCCTCTCATCTGGACACACCCTTAGAGACCAATTGGTTCAGATAGGCATGAGTTTTCACAGATAGACCGCAACCTACTTCGGGGATGCAGAACCTCCAACCCTGTAGAGTTGTGTGATCTGGCCTGTGGGCCCCCAAAGATATGGAAATTTTCCAGTGAGGGAGCAGTGCCAATTAATGCTATCACTGCTCCCCCACCACCAAATTTCCAAGGCCCACAGACCGTATGATAAGACCCTGAGCACGGATGTGGTGGGTGTATAAGGGGCCAGAGCTGTGGCAGCAGTGCCAAACCAGTGTATACAGAGATGGGGGTACAGCAGTATGTGTGGGACTGGGACCAGGATGGCAGACCTGATCCAGCAAACACAGTGCTGGGGCCAGGGTGGTGTGCTTAATCTAGCTGGGGCCATGGGCAGACTATGGCTCAAGGGACAGGTCCCCACACATACTAGATCAGGCCCATGAAGCAGATCCAGCCCATGGACAACCCCAGAACCACTTATCCCACCTGAAGGGCCAAAAGGTTTGTCAGATGCTAAGCACCTCTCTATGTGTGGTCTCTCAGGGGAGGAGTGTAACATAGTATTGGATGTCATATGTTAGTGTCTAACCATTTTGATTTTTATTATGATATTAACTCGAGGTTCCATGTTCTTGGCACTGTGCAGACAAGGGTAAGAGATGCTGCTGCCCCAAGGAGCCTAGGTTCTAAATAGACAAGAGAAGCAAAGCTCTGGCATGTTCTCATCCAAATCAACCTTGCAGACGCCTTCATTGGATTTGGATGGAATTTAGGCTCCTAAATCATAAAAAGCAATTCAGAAGGATTCCATTCCTGCAGGCTTAACAATACAATTGCCTGAAATTTGGCCTGAAAAGATGACTTGGCATCTTTTCTTAGAATACTGTGTGTGCTGAGAAGCAATCCAGATTGGGTTCTAGGTACCTGAAGCCCTGTTGACATCCAGATCAATGCTGTGACATGCTTAAAGTCTGCCAAAGTCCCCAGTTGCTTAGGTGGCCACAGAACATACTTACCATACATGTTGCGACAGCATGTACAGTTCATAATAAAAATAGTGGTTCCAACTGTAGCAGGGCACTGTGATGTGCCTTCTCCTTTAATAAAGCAAGCAGCCTGCTTGCAGATGGCAGAAGGGAGCTAACGAGAGGCCCACCTGATGGGAAGAGGGCTCAGGCTGGAGCTATATAAGCCCAGAGCCTGAACCAGTCAGTCTCTCCCTGGCAACTAAGAAATGAGGAGCTCCTGGCTGCAGGGCTCCTGCAGGAACCTACAGTTAGCCAAACATCACTGGGTTTTACAAGCAAATGGCCTTTATGTTAAACCGATAGGGGCTTTGAGATATCTACCAGAGGGCTGAGATACTCTTTGTTTAAGTTACACTGACAGTTAAGCCTTGAGCCCTGCTGTGGCTGAGATCTGGACCAGAGGGTCCATGTTCCCAGGGAAGGGCTAAGCCGAGCCAGAGGGTCCATGTGCCTAGAGGAGGGGTTGCATGCAGGACCGGGGTCCGATAATTTCGAGGGAGATGTATAAGGGACCAGGGGGTCCACAGGCCCAAGGAGGCTGAGTGTATAAGTCAGTCAAAGAGAGAGAACATCTGTGAGGCTTGGGGTATGGTGTAGGGGAGGAAAATGAGCCATGCAATTTGCCCTTAAGGATACTAATGCCCTACAGGGGCCTATTCAGGCCAAGAGGGACCTATTAGGCCTGAGCGCTGGATTATATGACAGGTTATAGTTTGGATGGAGGGCCCTCCACCCTTCCTGCAGAAGCTGGGCCACTGGATAGCTAGAAGTCCAATACATGGAACCAGAAAGCCTGCAGCCTTTATAGAGATTTTAGGCACCTGATCTTGTCAGTCTGATCACCATCCTGACCTGAGGCACCCAAGTTGGATATATTGCAATGGCCACATGGGAGCACATGCAAGTTTCATTTGCATCTGGCCTGAAACTCAGTATTTTCCCTCATTTAATAAGGTTCTGCAAAAGGACTTTCCTTTAATGGTCCCAATTTAAGCACTGAATTTACAGTTAGCACTATGAGGCATGAGATCCTGCTGTACTTTGCTATAATAGGAAATATATTCTCCCTTAAATACTGCTGTAAAAGGATTGCTGGCAAGTGTTGTATTGTATTGCACAGAGGTGTCTGTGCTTGCACTAATAAATGACCTTAAAGCACACAGAGATCTTTAACTGAAGGGTATATAGAAATGCTAGGTATTATTATGCAAGCTTTATCTCACTGATGCTCTGTTATTAAAAAAAAAACACCTCAGAAGTCATTTTCCCTGGGAAGGGAAGATATGTACAAGTTGCAACAAGAAACCCGCAACCCCTTGTGAGAACATGCTGTTCTCAGAACTCTACTAGAGGCCAGCATGCGTCTCCAGCTGCCCTCCACTACAGAGCTCATCTCCAAATGACTGGCATTTGATATGTAAATATGTAATACAGTTTGCTGCAGAAAACTTGTTTTAATCTTCTCTGCCCAGCTCCCCATTACCACAGTATCTGAGCACCTCACACTCCAACCTTTATGACTTTATGTTCACTACATATATCTGAGGTAAGGAAATACTATTTTCCCACTTTTACTGAGGCACAGGTAAGCCCAGAGTCAGACATAACCACAGTCTCTTAAGACCAAGGCTGGTTCATTAAGTACCTGACTATCCTACCCATCTACATAATACTCTTACAAGAAGCATTCTTACTTATATAAAAATGAGTAGTGCCCTGGATATTATGATAAAGGCTCTTAAGCATGATATATTTTGCCTGTGAAGTTTTTCTAGCTTGTACTGGCAAGAGAACCATTTTCATCTTTCTAATACAGTTCTCACTCCTGCAAATACTTACAGGCCTGCTATATTTTTATACAAATTATCCCACTGTGTGTGCACTGTATGCAAAGCTTCATTTAGCTCCTCAGCTAATACAATCTCAGAAAGCGGTTTGTTTGCAGGACTGTGGACATAGATTCAGCAACCAATAAATCATTCAGTAGCACACACTCATCAGCCAGTAATCTCTCCCTCCTTGAAAAGCATCAGGCTACTTGTCCAAACACCATAATGCTGTACAGATGCCAAAAGTAGGGACTCGGAAAATGAAGTTGATAACAGCAGAAGTGTCATGTCCACATATTCAGTGGCCATATGCTTGATAAGTTTTCATAGAATGAAAAATGGAATTATGTCTGGACCATGTTTTATTCACATAAAAGACACCCTCATCCATCCTACCAAAAGCAAGCCAGCACTTCAAAGCCCTCAGCCTCTGCTACTAACAGGCAAAAGACTAACTTGAGGGAACTTGTTTCCATTACTGCATATTTCTTCCACATCATTCCTTCAGTCAACACTAACTGAACTGTCCAAATGAAATATCAGCTTGAGTTTTTAATACAGCTATAGCCAGGAGCAAAATATGAATTGGTGGGGAAAAAGTTCTTTCAGTGGGCCCACAGCAGTGTGTAACATTTTTCCAAATTTCTAGGCAATTTCTTTATTCCTTTTAAATAGGCAGGAGGCTAGCTGACTATATATGAGTGGTAGGTTACCTAAGGAAACAGACTTATTGCTGACTCTAAGATTCTCAACCAAGGTGCCTTTGCACCCTGAGGTGCTGCAAGTTCCTTTCAAGGGTGCCACAGGGCCACATAATCAGGTGCACAGACCTGATTCACAAGATAAACCCAGAGGTTTTAAATATTGTTAAAAACATTCTGACATGTTGTGGGCTTTTTGAGTTCTTTACAACAGAAGATTTGCTACATTATTTTTCTGTAGTGAGAAAATGGGTGAAAACTAAGAGCTGGCATTTTCCCAAGGGGTGTTTTGAGTCTAATGGGGGGAGGGGGTTGCCTTGAGTATAAAAAAGTTGAGAACCACTGACCTAATAGAAAAGTTCTGTTTTGTAGCTGTTGTATATACACTGTTTGATCATGTTTCTCTTGGCTGTTCCTCTCAGGCAGATTTTATACATAAAGTAATAATGTGGTTCTATGCTGCTTATGTGCTCCTAATTTTATTTCTAGATATAAGTTTTACTTGCATAATTAAAGACCATTACATAGGAATTTCCTGGGGCCTTGTATTAATATATAGGATCCTTGAACACCTGTCAGATAGGCAGCTAGTACATGCGATATCCTGAATACCATGAAAAGGCTTCTTAAGCAAAGACCTATGAACTTCAGACTTTAATGAAAGATGACACCCTGCCCCACAACAGGGAGGCAAGGACATTCTTAACCAAGAGTGGACTGAAGTCCTCTTCACCTAATTATATAGCCATTACCAGTAAATGAACACAGGAAACTCCCAAACTATTCAGAAATTTAAGACCAACTCCTCAAGCAGTATAAAAACTGGCACAGCTTCATTTAGATCCCCAGCTGGTATAAGTTAGCTTAGCTCTACTGGCTTTAGGGAAGGAATGTCAATTTATCCAGTTAAGGATTAGGATGAAGATGACTAACACTGACTTAAATTCAACCTCAGAAAAATAGACTTTTTTTTTTTTTTTTTTTTACCGGTTACCTCAGTCTATATCCAACTTAGCTCTTGTATGAAGAAGATAGAAAGATTGCCAGAACTCATCCATTCCTTAGACCACTACTCTTTTCTGCTTGTCCATGTAGGCACCAATGACACTGCCAGGAATAACACTGAGCAGATCAGAGGAGACTACGAAGCTCCTGGCAGAAGGGTAAAGGAGCTTGGAGCACAAGTGGTGCTCATGTCATGCTCTTGTCAATCATCCCAGTAAAATGTAAGGACCCAGACAGGAAACATTGCATCACGGAAATAAATGTGTGGTTGAGATTGGTGGTGCCAACATGAAGGTTTTCAGTTTTTTGACAGTGGGGAGATGCTCTTGGGAGGAAGGCCACTATCAAGAGAGGATTCATCTGACCGGAGCTGGAAAGTAGATCTTCAAGTGTTGTTTGGCCAGCCTAGTAAGGAGGGTTTTAAATTAGGTTTCCTGGGGAATGAGGAACAAAACCGTCCAGCAACAAAGCAAGCAATCCAGACGGGGCCAGAAAAAGCAGATCAACTCAGGGAAAGGATCAGAGAGTCATATGATGACAATAAGGCATGCAAAAGGGAAACAAGTAGGTCAGAACACAAAATATGTCTGATGTATGTATAGAAAAGTGATAAGTATGAGGAACAAATTAGATGATCTGAAAGTCACAGCTTGCGAAAAGAGCTATGATCTGATGGGTATCACAAAGACTTGGTGGGACAGCCCTTGCAAGTGAAATGTCAACACTGAGGGGTAGATTGTTTTGGAAGGACAGGGTTGGAGTAAAAGGTGATAGCATTGCCTTATATATATATAAAAAAAAGCATACACTTTATCTCTGGATTAGGGGAAAGAGAATAGCAGATCAGAATGTATTTAGGTGAAGATAACAGGCGAAAGATACACCACCAATAAAATGATGGGCATTTTTTATAGACTACCAAATCAGGAAGAGGGATGGATGAGGCACTTTTCAAGGAAGTGACAAAATTATCCAAAAATAATGAGGTGGTACAGATGAGAGACTTCAATTTTCCAGATACCTGGAAAAATAATACAGCCAAACATAAAACAATGAGCAAGTTTCTAACCTGTTTCATAAAGTTGAGGATACAACCTGGAGATCATTTATCTTGTATCTTGGATATGGCTGAAGGCAAATTTGCAGTGGATTGGACTCACTCTGGACCCTCGGCGCAGGCTCCCAACCCATTTTTGAAAAACAAAGGGGCAGATGAGCAACAGGGAAGAGCACCCCAAGGGATCAGAGTGAGCAGGAGCTGCTTGTACACCAAGGGGCATGACAGTGCCACCGGGCAAGGGCCTTGTCACAGTAAAGAAGGACACAAATGGAGGCGTGAGATAAGAGAGATGGTCCGAGAGGTTTTCATGTGTCTGAATGAATTCAAGTCAGACAGGCATCATGAATTTAATTCCAAGTACTGAAGGAACTGGCAGCAGAGCCCTTGGCGATGTTATGTGCCAAGTCATGGAAAACAGCTGAGGTACCAGAGGACTGAAAAAAGGGCCAGCACAGTGCCCCTCTTTAAAAAAAGCAAAAAGGGAAAACTTGGGGAACTATAGACCTATTAGCCTTATCTCAGGAAGTTACTGGAACACATTATAAGAAAGTCTGTTTGTAAGCATCTGGAGAAGGAAAGGCTTATCACAACCAACCAGAATGTATTTACTACAAACAAATCATGACAAAAAAACTTGGTCTTATTTTTCAACAAGATAACTCGTTGGGTGAATGAAGGGAATTGCTATGGATATTGTGTATCTGGATTTCAGAAAAGTGTTTGACAAAGTCCCTTGTCACCTTCTTACAAACAAACTGAAGAACTGTGGGCTGGATCTAACTGCAAGGTGGATAAACAACTGGTTCAAAAGCCACAAGCAAAGGATCATTACAAATGGATCAGTGTCAAAATGGCAGGAAGCTTTGAGTGGAGTCCCACAGGTGTCTGTCCTGGGCCCAGTGCTGTTCAACATGTTTATTAATGGTATAGACACTGGAATAAAGCAATTCTTGAGCAAATTTGCAGATGACATGACACTAGGAAAGAATGTGAATACATTGGAGAACAGAAATATCTTGACAGATTGGAAAGCTGGCCTGGAGATAACAGAATGAAGTTTAATGCAGAAAAAATGCAAGGTGCTACATCCCAGGAAAAATAATCAAAACCTCAAATACAAAATGTGACACCTGGCTGGATGGCAGCTCTAGGGAGAAGTATTGAGTCTTGGTGCATCACAGACTCAATAGGAGCTGCACAAAAAGTGAGTTCAGTTTTGACATGCATCAATGGAAACATTAGGTGCAAGACATAATAATGGAGGTGATAGTGCCACCTTACTCGTACCAGTTAGACCTCATCTAGAATAGTGTGTGCAGATTGGGGCTCTATATTTAAAAAAATATGGAGAAGGTAGAAAGAGTCCAGAGGTGGGTGAAAGCAGGGGCTGAGCATTGATGCTGCTCCAGATGCAACTCCTACTCCTGCCTTTCCCCACTGCTGAATTCAAGGCAAGTGGAAGGAAGGGAAGACCAAATAGCAGCAGATTTCTGAGAGGCTTGGAAGCAGGGACTCCAGGCAGCCCAGCCAGTGAACTTATGGAGCTCACTGCACATGGAAAGCTTCCAGCAGGAGCTCTGCTGACATGCACTCAGAGCTCACCGTGCATGTAGCGCACAGCCGAAGTAAGTGCAACTGCACCCCTCTAGATATGCCCCTTCACATAGGAGAAGTTGAAGGATATAGGCATGTTAAGCATGCAGAAGGCAATTAAAAGGAGACATGATAGCAGTCTTCAAATACTTGAAGGGTTGCCATAAAGAAGAGGGAAAACATTGTTTCTCTCTTGCTGCAGAGAGTAGGACACGGGCCAGTGATGTGAAGTTGCAGCAAGGTAGATTTAATTTGGATATCAGGTAAAACTTCTTCACTGTTAGAACAGTAAGGCAGTGGGACAGGCCGCCTAGGGAAGTTGTGGACTCTCCATCATTGAAGGTGTTCAAGAATAAGTCGGATAAGCATTGGTCAGGGATGATCTAGGAGAGGTCATGCCTATGCTATTCTATGGGTATTTCCCATGCTTCTGGGCTTTGCTGATTGCCACATGGGGCCAGGGTGGAATTTTTCCCTCCTGTTGTGTAAAGATGGGTTTTTTGTCTTCCTCAGAAGGAACAGCATAAGAAAACAGTCAGGTCCCTGTAGCAGCTGCTGCACACAGGGGCAACAGCAACTACTAGTTGTTGCTGCTGCCATTATCACAATTACACAGCTGTGGTAAAAGGTTTGTACACACACACACACACACACACACACACCCCTATCCCCCCCACCCCAGTTGAAGTCCAGGGCAGTTTACCTTGTCACCCTGAATTAGTTATACCACTACTTCAAAAGCATTGGGTGTTGGTGACTGGAGTGTGCCGGTGTTCCTGCTGGGACATAACCCAGAGGATCCTGGCTAGAGGACCTTGCCCCTCTGTTCAGGATCAGACCAACCACCACATGAGGTCAGGAAGGACATTTACCCCATTGTCAATTGGTATGGACTGTGGGGATTTTTTTTTTTTTCCACTGTAGGGGGCAGGTGAACCTCTTCCTTGGATCTCTCTTAACAGCCCTTGCAGCTGAAGCTGTGAACAGAACTGATTGTGGGGTTGAGTTTTAGTAACAGGTTAGACAAGGATTGGTATGGGATGGTTTGTATAGATGGATCCTGCCTCAGGTAGGTTTAGATTAGATGACTTCCAGGAGTCCCTTCCAGATCTACTTTTCTATGACTAAGACATAGGAAAAAAAAAAATTGTCATTCAGATCATTGAATTTTTCAGGCATCTTCCCTCTGAAACACTACCAGACGAGGCTCCATAAATCTAATAGTGTAAATGAAAAATATTTTCTTTGCCTCAACCACAGACAAAGCAGGATTGTAATTCTCTTTTCTTTTCTTCCTTTTTTTTCCCCATTGCCAGTCAGACATGGAATGCAATTTCCAACATTGTCACCCTACCTGCATGTCCTAAGCACAAATCTACTACTGAATGATCAACAACCAGTACAGTGGATAATTCCATAACAGCAGCCACAATGAACAACTTGTGCCTGTTTCTCAGAGGGATCTCAGGAACAGCCTTTCCCACCACAAGAATACCATAATTTGCACAGCTTGACATACAAGCAATATATAATAGAAATGTATAGTGATCTGTGTAGATGACATACAGAAAAAGGATGTTTAGGTGCTACTGTATACGTACCTGAGAAATAGTGTGACCATAGAAGAATGCTGTACCAGGCCATTGACACATTGCTACATATTGTAATCTTTTAGGGCTCTGGTACTCAACCTGCATCTCACAGGCCAGATCTGGTCCCTGAAGTGACTGGATCTGGCCCATGAGTACAAGGAATCAGCAGCAAGCAGCTTAGCCCATTGAGTCTCCTTCCCTGCCCTGCACCATGCTCTTGATCCCCTCCACTGTCCTCCCTGCTCTCTCCACCTATCCTACCCTCCAGCAGGTACTGCTTTACTCTCTTCATCCTCTTCTTCCACACTCTCCCCTAGATATGTGCTCTTTACCCGAGGTAAGTTCTCTTCCTCTGACCTTCTTCCCCCTCCCCCCAGCCCCCCAACATGGACAGCCATCTCCCTTCACCCCTACTGGAAGGTTGTTGTGCAGCTATGTCACAAGCACCTGGCTGAACTAGTTCTAGAAATCCTCATAAGATAACTACCAGAAACAATTCTTGTCTTGCATCAAACTGCTCAGTGTAAGTGTCCGATCATAGAAAAAGTTATTATTCACATTCTCCCATTCCAGAACAAGAACCTGCACCTGCCAAGTTGAATTTACGGAGAAGGAGATCATCTGGAACAGATCCTTCATTCTCACACTGATCAGAGCTTTACAAATTATCCTGGACAGCCACATTCTCCCTGAACATTACAAGTTATACCAATGCTGTAATGAACCACAATGTGATTAGCTCATGAGTTCAGTGTGCCATTACTGTTCCCATCTCAATCCTCCTGAAGAGTCACAGATGAGCACACTCAAATTGCCTCTATATGCTCACTCAGAACAGAGGTTTTTGGAAAATGTATTCAAATTTTGAGAGAACAAAACTCATGAAGGAATAAAGGTTTGAGG
Organism: Crocodylus siamensis; assembly: GCF_052110815.1. NCBI lineage: Eukaryota > Metazoa > Chordata > Crocodylia > Crocodylidae > Crocodylus > Crocodylus siamensis. The sequence goes on from NC_143395.1 coordinate 55,296,693, forward strand.
CTTTTTAATGCATGTATCCATTTTTACTCATTTCAAAGCTATTGTTAAATGGATAGGTAGATAAAATGGTTTGAGACATACATCATTGATTCTAATAAATATTTTATTGTTTCATCAGTAATTCTTAGCATAGGATTTCATTGTAATGTAATATTACTGGAAATCTCTATCATGCAGTCTATCCTGCTAAAGGAAGCTGACAAGCCTATTTCATGTCTTACTCTGACACCTTGTTTAGCTTTCCATCTTAAATAGGACTTCAAGATATATTTTGGCAGAAAGGTTCACTAAACAGAATATTCACTTTTAAAAATTAATATGTTGCTGCTTTTGCTATCAAAGTTAGAAGAGTTTACATTAGCGTTGTAAGACTGCAGTCCACAGCTCATTAAATTTGGCCTTCACTGGGCTTAATTCAGCGGTGATTGCAAGCAACTGCAAGGGAGTTTGAACTGCTGTAGTTTACACTGTCTTTCAGGCCCCTCATTCATACTTACATGGCACATCTACACGTGTACCTGACGGTACAGTTGTTACTGAGCAGCCAGTTAGTACTTACGTTAACAAGTACTAAATGGCTGCACAGTAACTGCCATAACTGCACAGTCCTGGAGGTGCACAGGTTGTTTCTGACCCTACAGCGCAGTAGTGGTGAGCTACTCATTGCAACTGTGCAGTAGCGTTGGCATCACAGTTTGTGCCTGCCAATGCTGCCAAATTCTGCCAAGTCTATTTGTTGGCTGACCCACCCTGAATATCAACAGTGTATTTGGGAAAATCCCTTAGGTAGAATATGAGACTATTTATGGCATTGTACTTAGGAGACTCAGGAGCAGTGATCTGTTTGTCAAGAAAAATTATCACTAAGGAGTTCTTTCCTATGAAACTAAACAGTTGTGCTATACTCCCAAGTGTCTTAAGAAAGTCTCTATGTTAGGATTGGCTATATAGTACTTTCTTGGGTGAATTCCTTTTGATTGTGAATTTCTGGGGCTCCTTTCCTATTCTCCTCTGCCCTGCTGGTTCTGGCTTTTAACTGGATTACTATTAGGCATAGCTGGCAGCTATTGAAGTACCAGCTCCCTTCCTTACACTATGCCTTCTGACAGGAAGCATTTTCTATAATAGCTACTTGGACAGCTAGCCCAGAATGTGGAGCTGGCTGTATCGCACCAGCTTTGCTTCTGCCACTGGAGGCCAATGAGCTTTGCTTCTCTTTTATTCCTCTCCTACCACAGGAGTTTCACCTGTTCTTGCCGCGTGTAGTCTGTTCCCTGGCACAAAAATGCTTTCTTTGCTCGTTTCTAAGCAAATGTAACTGTATTTAGGTTTTCTGAGTTGGTTTCCCTCCCTGGTCTGCCAGGAGCCTGAGCAAATTATCTGTCTTCGTTTCTCTAGCGGTTTTTTTGGTTTTTAGTTTCCCAGTTCTTGCCTGTAGGCTGCTTTGACATATGCTTCTTTAAACCTCCTGCCATTGTTTTAAGATTTGCAAGGGATTCATAGACGTGGGTTAAAATATGGTCCCCTTCCCCCCAAAAAACTACTGTATATTAACAATCACTATATACCATAACAATACTGAATTCCTTCCATACTTGATTAAATCAACATAATGCTGTCCTTTCAGGCCTTCATGAAAAATGGGAGGCAATTGCAACTTAGTTGAATTCATCTGGCATAACAGCATGGAGGCTTTGCATCTTATGAGGAGGAGGGAAGAGAAAGCAGAGTTTACAATAAAAATCTGTTCAACACAGACTATTCATTTGGGTTGCTGTCTTTTTCCACCAACGTGTGATTATACAATAGGTTAACATTAATGAAACAGAAAAGATCTGTTGCATTGCAAGAACTGATATGAAGACCCGTTTCAGAAGACAGCATATTTTTAATCTGACTTTATGCAGTTCAACCAAATTTTTTGAATGAATGTTATATGGCGTATAATGAAAAACACAGTTGTGAATTTTATTTTTAATAGAGAGGCAGTCTTTGGAAATTTGCAACTATTTGTCTGAGTGATCTTGTAAATTTGACTTGTACAAGGAGTTGTGCTGATGTCAATGGGCTTATTTGTATGAGAAAAATTAAAAGAATTTGAAACTAAATCGCACCCCCAGGTTAGTGTTTTGCACATTTTCTAGCCATTGGCTAATAATGTTTTTGTTTTTATTTTTATTTCCAGAAATGGAGAACCAAGGCTGGGCATCTTCTTCAAATTAGCAAAGAATCTTACAGATTATTTTTTTAGTGGGCTTGGCAAGATGGTTGTTATTGCTGGTCAGAAATTAATAGATGAACTTATCTGTTCTTTCTCTTGGTCAATTTTTATTGTCCATGGAATAATTTTCTACTTGTAGGTTAGTCTTGGACACATATTCTTTATGAGAAATACATTATATAAAATAATATGAGCAGTGCATTGTATAGAATAATCTATGGAAGTTATTTTGCACTCTGTATCTTTCACACTACTCTATTTTTACTAATTCTTATCTGAGATTCTCAATATGTATTCTATTTTCTAAATAAACCTACCAAAATAAAGAGAAATATATTGATCTGTTGTAAAAATATCATTGGAATAATTAGTTTTATTTAAATTGCATAAACAACTTATGAGAATGGGAACAAAAGAGGTCTTCTTCTAGATCAGTGTCTTAACTGATAGTCACATTTGCTTTTGTGCTTTTTGTCTTTCTGAACCAATGCCTCTTGAATTCTCTCTGTTCAATGGAACAGCTTTCACTGGGTGAGGTGGGGAGACAGAGGAGACGGGAGGAATTGCTGATATTTTAAAGGTGAGTTGCTTTTGAGGCAAATACCTAAAAGTTTCCTGTGAAAAAGAAATTTCCATAACTATGGAAAAGACCATAACAACTACCATACCATGCAAATCAATAGTCCACACAGTTCAAATTCCTTTACAAGAACACTTCTACTATAACACCTACAAGAAAACAGACAATATTTATTAACTATACTACAATATAGATGAGAAATGTCAATGTCAATATTTATTAGCAGAATTATAGGTTGTACGCATGCAGCAGTGTAATGCCACAGCCAGGTACCCAGGGCACAAGGGCAGCAGCAACTTGTGGTTGCCACAATGATTGCAATTGCAGAACTGCTAGGATTAACTGCTTTTTCACCCCCCTCAAGTCAGTACCTGGCATGGATGCCCGGTTTGATCTGTCCTAGTTATGTCCATCTATGTGTGTACTTAATTATATTACAAAGGAAAATTTCTCTCTGATCCTAACTTTTCTAATAAATAGATTGACTAGTACACAGTGGTAAGAAGTGGCCATTATTCTTACTAGATTCACATTTACATGGATAGGAACATGGATGTTCACTCTTTATAGGCAGCTAGCAATATAGTATTTTAAGTTTGATAACTGTGGGCATTAATTGGCATGTATACATGTACATTCTAAGCATACTCTTGTATGGACTGGAGTTGTGAAAAAACAAGCCTTTCCAGAAGATATTACACAGTTTTCTTTATGGAGGCCTACAATGGCGAGTCAAAGTAAAGTTGTTGGACAGAATGTAGTTGAGTATGCCGAGAAATTGGAACTGCTCAATTATTACAGACACACAAAGCATATAGGCAAGGCAAGAAGGTGTATTTACGTGGTTATGTTCTGAGAATGGGCTCCCCATGGGAGACCTATTTTGGCAGCCTCAATACAAAAGGAAGGGATATTGATGCACAGGGATCTTTCCAGTACATTAAGGTCTAAAGCAGCAAACTTACAAGTTAACAACTTGAGCAGATTACCGGAACTTGCCCAGGACAAGACAGACTGGGAGAAACTGACTGATACGGCGCCTATACATGTGCAGTGAGACTACTCTGACATGCTGTAATTACCACATTGGAGAAGACTTGGTTGATTGAGTCTGCTGGAGTGTGGTAATTACTGTGCTCCAGAAGACTCCAGCGTCCCATGTATTAGCATCTCTGCACTGAAAAATACACCCCCGCTGCCATTTTTTGTTAAAGTACCCCCAACCACCTTTTTTTTTAGCATGGGGACGCTGATACATGGCTCACTCAGGGTGCTCTCAGAGGTGCTCTAATTAAAGCACCCTGCCCTACTCCTGGAAGTTGTGTATAAACAGCCTTAAATTATGTACCCGATGATGCAAGGAGTGGATTTGGCCTGGATTATAATTGGCATGCATTACTTTATAACAGATTGTGTTTTTTTCGGTAAGCATAGATAGTATTTAAATGAGACACTGAAATATGCAGAGCTTCTCCAAAACTGCAGGTGGCTAAAGATATAACCCCAGTTTAGCAATGGTGGAATTAATCTGAAATCTGTGGTTCAAGACCAGATCTATTAGTGATAAGATGACTAAAGAGTAAAAAGAAATTAAATGGGAAAGCAGACAGCAGAAAACACAGCTCTCCTGATGCACAAACTTTTGGACATTTTTCATGCTGTTTTAATCATTTTTACTATTATCTACTCTTATAGTACTGAATTCTCACTTTTGTAATTGGCACTAAAGGGAATTCTCCCTATTCATCTTGGTGTTTAGTGTTTCTTTTTAATATATTTCTGATGCTAATATCTCCTTGACTTCCTCTCTCTAAATATTTTTACCTGTCAGTCTAAAAGTTATATTAGTTCTCCAACCCAGTTCTTTGCTCATATTGCATTCCATTCTCATTGTCAGACAACTTAAAGAAATGTAAGACTTTAAAGTTTGTCAAAATACACACTTTGCCTATCTGTTTTTCAATAATGTGGGATCATACTGTGGTTTTATTTTAAACAGCTAGTTTAGACTTTATGCTGAAAGCCATGTACACTTGAACCCTTTGTAGACTATCTCAACTGCCATACATGCATGGTAGGTGGTGCAACATTTAGGATGAGACATAAATTCTTCTGATCCCAGCTGTGTCCTTCAGAAGCTGCCTCAATCCCAGTCCTTCAGATCAGGCAAAGGGAATCTGTCCCCAGTCCAGGGTTCAAGACCATGGGTTGTCCAGAGTCAAATCTGACAATCAGCTGCTTGTTGGACTTGGTTTGGGATAGCTCCAGAGCCATTTGAAGACCCCAGACTGTGTAGGGTTGGATCTGACAATCAGCTGATTGACAGACACAATCCCAGAGTCCTGGGGCAGGTAAGAGTCCCTGGGCTGTCCAGTTCCTGATGACAATCAGCTGATTATTAGCTGGCCCTGGGACTGCCCAAGCGCACGTTCAGTGTTTTAGAAGTCCCAGAGCCTCAGGATACTGGAGCCATTCCCCCATCCTGGTGTCCCTGTGGCCCAGCATATCTGAAAGCCACATCTTCAGCCCAGTTCCCTAGCAACCAAGCATTTTAAAGTTTCTTGCTCTGGAGCCCCTGCAGGGTAGGGGCATCAGCAGATAGATGGGTGGTTAAGTGGGGAAAAGAATACTGCACCTTAAAATGCCAGAGGCCCCAGCAAAGATCTATCATGCAATGTGTGAAATTAAAGCTTGATAGAAACCAGCTATAAAAAGTGTTCTATATTGGCCATTTTTGTGGCTAACTGGCTATTTTTATCATGTGATAATTATTTTGCACATGTTGCATGTCTAAATGTATTGTACAATTAAGCGGTTAATTGCACAATAAATGTAATGTGTCAAGGAATGGGTTATTTTTATATCAAAAGAATTATTTGGTGAAATAAATATTTACTTAATTTTGAAATATTTTATGAAAAGGGAAATTCATTGAAGCAGGAATGTTTCTCATGCATGTCAAAACAAGTATACAAAGAAATTAATAAGATGATCCTGTATCTATTTAATCTGTAAACAACAAATTAGATTTACATTATTATTTCTAATTAGTCACATTACAGTAACATCTAGGGATCTCAGAGAAGATCAGGATTCTATACAGCAGTAGCTTCTATATAAAAAAAAAAAATCGCATGCTCCTCAAGAACTTCTATATACAAAAATTGCATGCTCCTCCCCTGCATGATTGTAGGATGTGTTATTCCTGTATTATCACAGACAAATGTTTATGCAGATTCTTCCTGAAAACCTTCAATGAAGGAGATTCTGAATCTTTCCTTGATATACGTATAAGAAATATCAAAGTGAGTCAGATTGCAGATGGACCTAGCTCAGTATCCTGCACCTCATTGTGGCGGAAAATGGATTCTCTTAGAGCTTGCTCTATCTTCCTACCATTCTGAAACCAAGGAAGAGGTTTTTTTCTTTTTGTTTGTTTGTCTGAAGTTTAATCTAATTCTGTGTTGCTACATTTTAAATCCATTACCTTTTGTCCTACCCTCCAAGGCAAGGGAGAGCAGTTATTCTCCTTCTTCTTTATCGAAGTTTTCAATATTTTAAAATGATTACCATGTCCCCTCTTAATGTCATTTTCTCAAAACTAGACACATCTAGTTCTGTTAGCCTTCCTTATAGGCTTCAATTCCATTCCCTTTACTAATTTTCATTACTCACCTCTGGATCCTGTATAATTTCTCTATATTTTCTTAAAATGTGGTGTCAAGAACTGGATACAGTGCTGATTTACCCAATCCTGATGAGTGGTACCTTTGTGTATCTTATATATAGGATCTGGTTTATATCACAATTTCTCATTTTTCATGACAAAAATGACAAAATTAAGTGATTTTCAAGAAAACTGTGATTTGCATGTGCGCCTGCCTGAGCCTTGTGGGGCTCAGCCCCTGTGTTTCCTTTCAAACAGCTTCTCTTCCCAGTGCCAGAAAGATGGCACTGGGTAGTAGAGGGACTGTTTGAAAAGAAGCTCAAGAGTTCAGCCCCCCAAGGCTCAGGCAGGTGCATGCTACCCAGGTGGGGCAACCAGCACAGGCACAGTGCTCCACCTCATAGCCTGTTCCCTATGAGCTGGGTGGGGAGGAGTGTGTGCCTGAGCTGTTGTGCAGTTCCCAGTCCCTGCCCCTCTCCATACTGGTGTGCAGCTTGCCTGCTACCCACTGAATAGTACCACGGGGTTCCACCTGCCACTGCCTTTTGAGGGGTACTGCTCTGTCAGCACTGTGGAGAGGAGGTGGGGCAGAGAGCTGCCTCTGTCAACCCCTGATAAGCCCCTTTCTGCCTGGTACTGGGCATGCTACTAGGTGAATCTGCCCCCCCCCCACTTCCCAGCAGCCAGGTGGGTCCCCAGGTGAGTTGGAAACTTTATCCCTCCACCCTTCCCTGTTGGATACCCCTGATCCCTAACCCCAGTCTTGCACTGGGAGGCAAGCTCAGCTATCCAAATGGCCCTAAACCTGTCCCCTCAGCCAATCGTGGGGAGGTGGGGGAGACGCAGAGCGCACCATGATCTGGGCACGAAACTGGTGGCCTCCACTGTGATAGGGCCACAATATTTGAGCTGGGCCCATGACTTAAACCAGGCCCTACTTATATATAATACTGCCAAGCCCCATCTACACATTACACTTAAGGTGCGATTAACCAGTTTCCTCTCTATGGCCTGCCAGTTAATCATGCCTTAAGTGGTCACCTGGCCACACATTCAATTAATTAATGGTGTGATAAAACGAGGAGTAAGCTAAAAAGTTATTCCATAAAATGTGTGCGATAACTTTGTAGCTGCTTCCTACCATGCCATTAATTGAATGTGTGGCATGGGACTTCTGTGGCTGGGATCCCCATCAGCTGATTGAAACTCCCAGCTGGGTGGAGGGGGAGGGGCACATATGCATCCTTGAGCCTGAGAGCTCCTAGGTGACAGGGCTTCCAGCCATAGGGGAGTTCCATGCACCTTCACAGCTGGGAGACTGCAGCTGCCATCTCCTAGCAACAGAGGTGCATGGTATGCCCCCACAGCTGGGAGATCACCGCAACAGCTGGTCTCCCAGCCATGAAGGTGTGTGGGACACCCCCACAGCTGGGAACCTCATCACTGGGGATTCCCAGCCATAGGAGCTTGCTTCTTGCTGGCGCAGGGGAAGCCCAGAATCAGGCTGCCTCTGCACCAGCAATAAGACATGATGGACTCTCATGCATGTATGTGTGGCACAGCAGGAGGAGCAACTGTGTGGATTGTGCATTAGATCCAATTGCACTTTCACCTGCCTGTGTAGAGGGGCCCCTAATTAATGCAACCCAAGATTGCTTTGTTTTTTTGTTGCAGCATAATACTCCTGATTCATGGTTACGGGTGCACCAGTAGAGATTTTTTGGGGCCGATATCGATAGCTGATATTTAAGGAGGCATGTTGGCTGATACCAATCCAATTTCCGATACACTTGCCTCTAGCTGGTAAGTCCAGTGTAGTGGAAGGGGAGCAGGGAGGGAAGGGGTGCGGGGGAGGCAGATCAACATTCCCCCACAGTGAGCAAGAAGGGGGCAGGGGCAGACACTGCCCAGGCAGGGTAAGGGGGCAGAACTGCAGCTCATGGGGGCCACTGTTTGCACCCGCAAGGGTATGGGGGGGGCATGTGCCACCTAGATCTGTGCATGGCAGGGCAGGCTGCAGCCAGGCTGTGTGGAGCCCTTCTTAGTGGGGGCTGGGCTTGGAGCAGGCGCTGGTGGTGCTGGGAGGATGCTGCATCCACCCCAAATTTTGCTGCTGCTTCTCTCCCAGAACCACTGCCACCAGTGTAACATTTGGTTAAACTCTTTTCTTAGTATAGTTAAATCTAGCATGAATATAATAATTTGATTTCTGTCTTTTCAAGTCGCAGCTTGACTATATTCTATGATGCTTCCAGCTTGTCACAAGTGAATGAACTTTGTATGCCCAGGGCATGAGAGAGATGGGCAAGGGGTGAGTGAAGAGTGAATGGGAGCTTACATGAGAAAAGGAGAGAGGATGTAATTGTTTATGTAAGCAATAAGGCGCCAGAGGTGTAAACCACCAGCCAGCAACTAACTAACAAACGGCCGAAGAATCCCTTTGAAGCTTGAGGTCACAAAGGAGACAACAGAAGCAAAAATGCTACCATGTGGGCAGTGAGAAAACTTCAAGGCTGAGACCCATCTTTTACAACTGGAGTGACCTCGATGTGAGATAAGGAAGAGATGGATGCAGAGCAACTACTAGAAACACAGACTAAGCATGGAAAAACCCCAAGAAATAAAACAGAGACTAAAAACCATATATAAGGAGAACATAAACTATGCCAAGTTGAGTGAAAAATCTTCTGTCTTCCTTCCAGAGCACAGGCGTGCCTGCTTCTCACCTCGCTCCAGCTTACTACCATCATCAGCTACAACATCTCAGCTACTCAGTGAACATAGGGTTGACCACCCTGTGTTAACATTGAGCAACTATTGCTGGTAACTATATCTAGTGTCTGTCTGTATGCATATAATGGTTGTTTTGTGTGTATGTATGTCTGTGTGTGATATTGTATATGGTGTTTTCTGTGCGTTTGTATAGATGATGTGTCAGAACCTCTATGTCTAACTCATGTAATCAATACATGTGGCTTTCTGCCTTATTCCCCTTTATAAAGTCTTGTTCCTAATTTAAGCAATTGGGAATTTGCGTAACACCAGCCACAGCCCTGACTCAATGCCCCGCCTCCACCCACGCGCCAGGAAGAGCCGGGGCCGCGCCAGACGACTGGCAGTGCTGGCACTGGGAGCAGAGCAACAGCAAAACTTGGTATGGATGCAGTATCTTCCCAGCACCACCAGCACCCACTCTGTGTCCAGCCCCCAATGACAAGAGCCCCGCACAGCACCAGCTACAGCCTGCCCTGCCCTGCCCCAGATCTGGCTCACTCCATCCCATGCCCTCCCATGCTGCAAGCAGTGGTGGGAGCTGCCCCCTGCCTGACAAGCCACAGCTTTGGCTACCCCCGGTCTTGCTTGTGCAATGCCTGCCCCTGCTCCCTCCCACATCACAGGGGCCATTGATCTGCCCCCCTATGTCCCTTCCCTCCCCTTCCACCACACTGGACTTACCAGCTGGAGGCAGCTCTCTACGCTGCTGGCTGTGCTCCTCATGACATAAGTGCTGCACTGCAGCTGCGTGCAGCACAGGCATTTATCTGCCAAATTATTGGCCCCATTGGGCCGATATCCAATACGTCCAGTTCTCTTTATATCGGTACCGATCTGAAATTGGACCAATGTATCAGTACAACTCTAATCATGGCGAATCTGTGATCTATTGTAAGCCTAGAGCCTTCTCAGTAATACCCTGCCAGTTCTCCCTCATTTTGGATGTATGCATTGTATTTTCTTTCCTACATGTAGCACCTTACATTTGTCTGTCTTGAATTTCATTCTATTGCCTATAGTCCAGTTCTCCAGTTTACCAAGGCCCTATTGAATTCTAATCCTACCCTCCAAAGTGCTTGCCAGTCCTTCTAGTTCAGTTTCTTCTACAGACTTGATTAGAAAATGCTCTGTTCCTGCATCCAACCAATTAACAATTGTAAATTGCACTGGACCGAGAAAAGCCTCCAGTGGACCCTCTACGGTGACCTCTTGCCACTCTGACATTTGTCTATTTATAACTACCTTTTGCCTATGGATTATGTATTATGTATTCACCTAATAAAAATTCAATCTAACATTTTTCTTGCTTGCTTATTAAAACATTATGTGGGACAGTATGAAAATCCTTATTAAAATAGTTATATCATGTCCACTTACCTGTCATCCATGATAACAAATAATATTGTCAGTGGCTCCAAGATTTCTTCAGCCAATTCTTTCAGTGCCCTAGGATGAGTTTAACTAGGCCCCACCGACTTAAATAAATATAGTAGTTTAAGACTGTAAAAAGTAGTCTGATGCACTTTTACTTACCAAGATCTGCAGGTCTGCCCCTTCAGAGTCATGCTCACTCTCTAGCTCAACCTGGCCCAACACATCTTGAATTCTTTGATGCCAAGAGGAAAAGCTTCAGCAGGAAGGGTTAAGAATGTGACTAGGGCACTCTCCTGAGCAGTGGGAAAAGTGGGTTGAAATGCCATTAGGCAGGGAAAAGAAATGGAATCAGTTTTCAGCATCCTGAGTGAGTTTTCCAAACACTGAAGATAAGTCCTTCAACTTTGGGTTATTTTTATAAAGAATACCATTCCTTTTGCTTGGTTTTGAATGAAAATACTTAAGAGTTTAGGGATGTGAATCCTGAGGGGAGAGAAGAACGTCCCTGAATAAAGTATCTAAGCATCACAAAAGGGCAGAATTTAAAATTGATCTTTTCTGTCAGTTCTTATGGCTAACTTAGCTATCTCCCCTCTCGGAATGCTGGATCTGGGGAAACACAACCCAAGGTACATAATTCATCCTGTGCCTTGTATCACACAATAGCTTGGATCCTGAAGTAAAGCATTAATTATATGACAGGAGAATCTGAGAAAAGCAGAATGCATTTCTCTAAGCTCGTTTTTCTCTAGGACACTGGGGTTAAACCCAAATCTATCAAAGTGACCCAAGGTGTTTAAAGATTTAATCGGAGTCCTATTTTTACAGCCCATCTGAAAGACAACAACTACAGCAGCAGAATGCAACTGCATCCATTCACTGAGAAAGAGTATCTCCTAGTAAATCACTGTCACCTCTTCCTATAATACTTACTTTGTAGAGAGACAAGAATGAAACACTTAATAATAACCTGACCCCTCTTGGCTTATTTTGAGGTCTGATAGCAGTATGGCTGCATATATACAGCTAGATTTCAACAGGTATGGACATATTACCTATATGAAATTATAAGAATGTGTCAATAATAATCATCATTTTATATCCAGCTATGTTATTAAGGGCTTCTTATCTATGAAGTCTAAGTTACTCACTAGCTAGAAACTAGTTAGAGATTGAGAGTCCTAACCTGTCAAGCATATTTGACCATTCCCATATGGCACGGATATCCTGTGAACAATGAATGCCAGAGCAAATGCTTATCTATGTATACTAATTATACATACCCTGAAAGCTTTCTTTTTATGTCATGGAAAATAGCTATCATCACTAGGGAGTGACAATTATTTTTGTTATTACCATCGTGAAAAAAATCTTAATAGTTCATTCACAATAGTGAATGTGTAGCCAAGAAAAACTGATAAACAATACAAATATAGGAAAAACATTAATCTTAATCATATTTATAACTGCATGGAACACACACAGAGACATAAGTCAAATAATTACAACATTAATATATAGCCCATAGACCCCTGCATCAAATTATTATTAAGAATGCTCTTCTTCCAGACTAATCCAAAATTAAACTTTTCCATTAGGAGTTTGTAGAAAAGCTATTTCAGTTCACAGAGTGAAGAACTAACTGAAACTTTCTTAGTGACCACAAATTTTCATCTATGAGGGCAAAGTTTCAAGAGTAATAATGAGTAATTAGCATTTAGTACATCAGCATTTTAGCATGATTGGACTCTACCCAGAAGGGGGGAAAAATCAATTCTTTCCCCTTGCTTGGAAGAAAAGTGATAAAGGAGAGAGTTGCAAAAGGAACTGTAATGCCAGCTTTGTCAGGAGAAATTTACATCTCCTACTCACACTAGAGTTTTAATTCAGAAGACTTTGTGCATTCTTCCATTTGCAGTGTTTCAGATCTGAACTGGCAATTTGTCTAAAGGACCTATCCACTGACAGAATTATTGTCAAAGAGGTCAACTGTAAATTTAGATCAGTCAGTGCAAAGCACAAGGAAAATATTGTCAGAAATATTTCCCTGCAACTTGGCATTAGACATAAATACTGAATGCATGGCTCTAAGCATAAATCTTTGAGTCATAATTCACAGTAGAAATCAATAATTTTAAATTCTCACTGCAGTTTGTACTTCAAAACAAATTCTTCATTGAAAAATGCTTCTCTCTTCTGTGCAGAGAAGTTAAGCCATGCTCATGAGGGCCAACGAATTTCTAATAAAAATAGAAAGCAAGTTTACATATTATCACATATGTTACAAAAAAGGGACAATCACTTAATAAACTGTCACTTAATTAGAACTTCAGTCACAAGAAGACAAAAAGGAATTAGGCCATGTCTCTACATTGGTTATATCAAGAGTTGTAGTTTAACATTAAACTTTGTATCCAATTTTTTGCATTGCCAACTCACATGAGATTAATGATTCATAGATGCTACGGTTGGAAGGGACCTCAACGGATCATTGAGTCTGACTTCCTGCCCTGGTCAGGAAAGAGTTCTGGGATCACATGACCCCAACCAGATGCCCATCCAGACTTCTCTTAAAGACCCTCAAGGTAGGGGAGAGCACCACCTCACCTGGAAGCCCATTCCGAATTCTGGCCACACTTACCATGAAGAAGTTCTTCCTGATGTGCAGCCTAAATCTGCTCTCTGTCAGTTTGTAACTATTGTTCCTTGTTACCCCAAGAGATACCCTGGTGAACAGAGCATCTCCGGTTCCTTGCTGCGCCCCCCGCCAATGAATTTGTAGGCAGCCACGAGATCACCTCTCAGCTTTCTCTTGTTGAGGCTGAAGAGATCCAGGTCCCTTCGTCTCTCCTCATAGGGCTTGGTGTGCAAACCCTTAGCCATACGAGTGGCCCTCCTCTGGATCCTCTTGAGGTTATCCACATTCTTCTTAAAGTACAGCACCCAAAACTGGATGCAGTACTCCAACTATGGTCTGACCAATGCTGCACAGAAGGGAAATATCACCTCCTTTGTTCTATTTGTCATGCATCAGCTAATGCATGATAAAGTATGGTTAGCTTTGCTGATGATTTAGTCAAACTGATGACTCATGTTCATCTTAGAGTCTACTATGACTTTGAGATCCCTTTCCACTTCTGTGCTGTGGAGAGGGTCATATCCCGGTTAGTAGGTGTGCTGGATATTTTTACACCCTAGGTGCACCACTCTGCACTTCTCCTTGTTGAACTGCATCCTACTGTGTCCTGTCCACTTTTCCAACCTGGCCAGGTCCACCTGCAATTGTTCCCTACTCTCTGATGTATTCACTTAACCCCACAATTTAGTATCATCTGTGAGCTTGGACAGAGTACACTTGACACCCACATCCAAGTCACTGATGAAGACGTTGAAGAGTACAGGTCCAAGGACCGAACCTGGCATGACCCCTCTACCCACCTACATCTAGGCTGATACTGACCCGTCCACCACGGCTCTCTGGATGCAACCCCAAGCCAATTTGCCACCCACCAGACTGTGTAATCACAGTCCTTGGTTCGGTCCTTGGACCTGTACTCTTCAATGTCTTCATCAGTGACTTGGATGTGGGTGTCAAAGTCACAGGTCTCTTTCTTTATTTATGAGAATGGGATGAGATACCATATCAAATGCCTTCCTAAAATCCAAGTATAAATGACATCCACCTCTACTCCTGCATCTAAGTGTTTTGTGGCCTGGTTATTAAAAGAAACCAGATTAGTAAGGCATGATCTACCTGCTATGAATCTATGCTGGTTGCCCTGCAGCATTATTTGGCCTGCTGGACTCTCACAAATATGATCCTTAATAATTTTTTCAAAAACTTTTCCAATGATAGCAATGAGACTAACTGGCCTCTAACTACTTAGATCCTCCTTCCTCCCTTTCTTGAAAACAGGGACCACATCAGCCCTTTTCCAGTCTAATGGGACCCAACCCAAGTGCCATGAGCACTCAAACAGCTGTGACAGTCATTCCACTATGACACCAGACAATTCCTTCAGTACCTTTGGATGCAGCTCGTCTAGGCCTGCTGACTTGCACACATCCAGTCCATCCAAGTGACTCTGCACCAAGTCAGCATCAACAGTTACTAGGCTGGTGTTCCTCTGATGGCCATCTAAGAACCCATTAGGAGACTGGTCTTTACCCTTGTTCAGGAACAAGGAGGCAAAAAACTCATTGATTGTAATCACATAAATTGGTGTGTGGGGGCGGAGTTTAAATCCCAGACCTTGGGACACATGAATACACCAGAATTCCAGCATTGATTTAAAAATATAACAAAACAAAAATAGAAAAAAGTTCCAACCATTATTTTTGAGACCTCTTGACTGTGAAGAAAGGCTTGCATTTAAATCAGGTCTTTAGTTTCAAGTCAAACCAGAGAAGTCAAATGACAAAACTAAATGATTTATTATGCATATATTAATGATCCAATGCACCAAGTGCCCTTATGGCAACTATGCAGGTGAAACTAAACAGCAGCTACACACCAGAATGAACTGTCACAGAAAACACATAAAGGTCAGAGACATGCACGCCATTAGGAGCACATTTCTCACAGAACAACCATACCCTCTCTGACTTCATTATCCTTGTGCTCAAGAGAAATATACCCAACACTTTTAAAAGGTAAACTTGGGAACAAAAATGCAAAAGCTGGGAAGCTGGATGGAGACTAACGGAATTTATAGACATGCTTTGCAGGAGGCACTTTAATTAGAGCAGCTCCAAGATCCGCTTTAAAGCCCCCAAAGCATCATGTGCATCAGTGTCCCTCCACTGAAAAATGGAAGCGGGGACATTTTAACTAAAACTCGTTGAATGAGCTTTACTTAAAGTGCCTCCATTGTCATTTTTTCAGTATGGGAATGCTGATACACATGGCATTAGAGTGAGGTGGAGCATGGTAATTGGCATGCTCCCGCAGACTCAATTAATTGAGTCTGCTCCAACACACTAATTGTGATGCATTGGAGCAGCCTCCCTGCATGTAGATAGGTGCCCTAAGAACCAAGGGGTAAACACTGATATTACATTTGTGGCATATTGTATTTTAATTAACTCCTGAATTCTTTCCACACAAGATATGAGAATGATCCTCCTTCCTTTTGATAGACCTTGATCTCCTAGTAATCAGCTTATTTTCTTCTGCTACTCATGTGTCTGCTACCCCTGAGAATCTCTCTCAGTCCTTCCCCTCTGCTCTTTTTCATTATGCTGTGCATGACTTCCTGTGATTAGAGACCTGACAAAGAACCATTTTATCCTGGGACAAAGTGAAATCATTCAGCTGTCCATGTCCATTCTCCCAGGATAAATCCTAAAAAAAAATTAAGTGGATAAGTAGTACTAACAGATTTTCCTGTGGCATTGCAGAATGTGCCTCAATGGTTGTCCCAGAATTGCATCATTGAATCAATGACAGGAAAATGGCAGTACATTCAGCCACTCACTAAACCCTGAGCAGAAGGGCAGTGTGTGTACACTCCAATCCTGGGACATTTATTTTCCGGGACAAACACTGTCCCTGGACAAGTTGTGCCTAACGCAATGTCTATTCTTAGCTTAATACAATCATAACATAAAACATCCTTTGCAAGGCCTTCTGTCTCTTGCCACTATGTGCTCATTTAGCTTTGCTAATGGTCCAATATTTGACCTATAGGCTTGGTTTGAGATGCTCATCCCAGTTCTAGCCCCTTCTGGGATGATTAAACACAAAGCAGGGTAAAGGAACTCAAAACTATGCCCCCCCACACACGCACACAGCTATAACCCTCCCCGATACCAGGAACCAAGAGAGACAGTTAACAGTCTTCTTTGCAAGCTCTGTTACAGTGTATGGGTCACGAGGGAGACCTCAGATTACACCAACACAACAATTCTGAGTAGCATTACTATGACTAATGCTGCCCTCCAGAGCTCTTGAAGTTATGCCAATGGACACTCCAGTCTCAGAGTGGCCCATAATCTGGAGGATGAAGATGATTATTGACAAGCCCGAATGGCTCCTATGGCCTCTCTTAACCTCCCAGACTCACACTTTTTGTTGCTGCGTAGATTCCCATCCTCCATCCCCATGACAAGCTTCCCAGTACAGCCTATATCAGAATGTGTGTGGTACCACAGACTCCATTCCCTCTAGTTCTGCCACCCAAAGGAGTCATCTTTTACACATTTCTACTTTGCAATATATACTGGTTGTCCTTTTAGTGAGAGGAGGGAGTGAGCTGCAAGTAAAGCCAAGTCAGGGGATGTTAGGAAGGATATGGGGAAGAAGAGGTTTATAGAGAATGTAGCTTAGTTATAGAAGGGAAAAAAAAACAGTTTCTCTTTTGGGATAATAGGTCTGTGCATTGCCTGGAGTGGTAGCAAGGAAACTGAGAGTGCCAATTCCTCTTTGGTAAAGGTCTAGTCCAATACTGTTGCTTAAGGTGTTGGAGATAGGTAGTTAAAGAACTCTGTATTAATGTGCAAGGTGCATGACATTAAGTATCAATAACAAAACCCTTGAGAACCACTTAGACATTTTTGAAAAATAAGAAAGTAAAAAATATGGTTTGCATCTCCGATGGAATGGAAGAGCATGACTAATTTCCCAGTGAAATAATTGGAGGAATTATTGAACAGTATAATAACTGGTGGCCTTGTATCTCTACTGGCTGTCAGAAGAGTACCTCCAGGATGGTCTGCTAGAATTGGGATGGTGAGATGTGAGTCACTGCCCACTTGGAACAATAAGTGAACACAGCGAGCAAGAAGAGCTATGGAGTGGGAATGTGCAGAACTGAACTCTGGTACAGCATCTATTATACAACTGTTCTGTTTAAACATGAGAAGTTCCTTGTACTGGCCCCGCTGTATGAAGATTAATTTCACCTAAAATGCTTTACTGTTGCAAGGGGTTGGTGGGCATGTCGACAAGCCCAACTCTCCAGAGGCGTCAGAGTTTCACATTTGCCAAGAGAAATGAGGCTGCAGAAAAGTGCAGAAATAGACTTGTCAGATGGCAGCAGTCCTGTTTGTTGTACTCAGATTGCTCATAGTTCCAAGGTTTGTGCTTTCCATATTTCATTGAAAGCTTAGCTCGAGCGTGTCTACTCATGCCAATTTTTCATTTGGTAAAAAATTCTCTCTATTACTTTTTTTCTGTTTTTATGATTGGTGCACTAAATGGGTCATTGGTCCCACTTGTCAGCCTTCTCTGGTATTCCTGCACTTTGAGAGAGAGCCTCAGTGTTATATACAGCACAGTCGAGAGGAACGGTTCTTTCTTTGCTTTCTCAGTTTAGTATTTGGTCTGGTATCTGATGTATGGCAAAGGCTTACTCCAGTACAATAGACACCTGTTTGCTTAATAGTATACCACTGCAAAAGTTAATGGTATGACTTGTTTGTTTGCTAATCACTGCTGAACATGACAAGGATAGCAGAATACAGGACAAGGATAGCAGAATACAGGCCCTTACTAAAAATCTTCATGTTGCAGAGACACTGTCCAATAGATGTGCCATATAAATGTGCTGTTGTAACTGACTTGTTGTCTTGTTATATCCACCTTAGCACTACAAAAGGAAGATTATCACCATACATTGTTTTAAGTGCCTAGGAACATGATTCAATAAATCTTCCATTTTGGTTTAAATTTTTAAAAGAATTACACCAGAAATTCAGCAGGTATAAAGTCAAGGTTTTATTTTAATTAAATGATATAAGTAAAGTGATAAAAAGGGTATTTACAACATCTTGTTTTCAATTACTTTTTCAATATCCAGGTATTAGATTTTTTCCCCTCCATAAAAAAAAGCTTTAAGTGACATTATCAAGTTGTTTAGTTTCAAACCATCCTTAAGGGAAAGGCAATCTTATGAAACACCCATGGAGAAACTATTTTATTTCTTCACATTTCAGATTTATTGACTGTGATCTCTCGTTACAGGCAAGAAATTGCATGGGTTGCATTAGCTGCTGATCTCTTCCTAGCAACAGATGAAGATAAAGTGCCCGTGTTGAATCTTTTAAGCCTTTCAGCAGCCTGGTACAGTTTACCAGGAGATTTTGTTGACTCCCTACCAACCAGACACTAGCAGAGCAGATGGAATTTCTTTAGCCTAATTCCATTCTTATTTTTCTTAGCAAACCAGGGCCAGTTATTCTTCTACTCCAAGGCTGGTCTCTTCTGGAATGCTGAAGGGATTGATATGATGGGTAGGTAGGAGGGATAAGGCTAAGATGTGAGCTACAGTGTATCAATGGTACCCCATTTAACTAACAAATTATCTGCTGTGAAATGAACTTGAGACTTCAGTGAGAGCTAATAGGTGGTGACTCATTTCAGGCTAGCTAGACGAAGTATCCAGAAAAGCATGTGGACCTTATGTCAGCACACCTCAAACACTGAGTGTGACCACAATTTCTAAAAAGGTATATGAATTAAGGGCACCATCACATCCTTGGCTGTTCTAAGATGTCCTGTAGCAGCTGCCTTCAAGAGTGCTTTTGTCTGCTTGTACCTAAAAATACAAGTGTCATATTTTCTCTTCATTGC